>NC_134359.1:23752189-23912189 GCF_048569485.1 Anomaloglossus baeobatrachus
ACACAGGCAGTAGTGGTGCATACACAGGCAGTAATGGTGCATACACAGGCAGTAGTGGTGCACACTAAGGCAGTAGTGGTGCACACACAGGCAGTAGTGCATACACAGGCAGTAGTGGTGCACACAGGCAGTTGTGGTACATTCACAGGCAGTAGTGGTGCACACACAGGCAGTAGTGGTGCATACACAGGCAGTAGTGGTGCACACACAGGCAGTAGTGGTGCACACACAGGCAGTAGTGGTGCATACACAGGCAGTAGTGGTGGACACAGGCAGTAGTGGTGCACACAGGCAGTAGTGGTGCACACATGCAGTAGTGGTCCATTCACAGGCAGTAGTGGTGCATACACAGACAGTAGTGGTGCACACTAAGGCAGTAGTGGTGCACACACAGGCAGTAGTTGTGCATACACAGGCAGTAGTTGTGCATACACAGGCAGTAGTGGTGCACACAGGCAGTAGTGGTGCACACACATGCAGTAGTGGTGCACACACAGGCAGTAGTGGTGTATTCACAGGCAGTAGTGGTGCACACACAGGCAGTAGTGGTGAATACACAGGCAGTAGTGGTGCTCACACAGGCAGTAGTGGTGCACACACAGGCAGTAGTGGTGCATACACAGGCAGTAGTGGTGCATACACAGGCAGTAGTGGTGCTCACACAGGCAGTAGTGGTGCTCACACAGGCAGTAGTGGTGCACACACAGACAGTAGTGGTGCACACACAGGCAGTAGTGGTGCTCACACAGGCAGTAGTGGTGCACACAGGCAGTAGTGGTGCATACACAGGCAGTAATGGTGCATACACAGGCAGTAGTGGTGCACACTAAGGCAGTAGTGGATACACAGGCAGTAGTGGTGCACACAGGCAGTTGTGGTACATTCACAGGCAGTAATGGTGCATACACAGGCAGTAGTGGTGCACACACAGGCAGTAGTGCATACACAGGCAGTAGTGGTGCACACAGGCAGTTGTGGTACATTCACAGGCAGTAGTGGTGCACACACAGGCAGCAGTGGTGCACACACAGGCAGCAGTGGTGCATACACAGGCAGTAATGGTGCATACACAGGCAGTAGTGGTGCACACACAGGCAGTAGTGCATACACAGGCAGTAGTGGTGCACACAGGCAGTTGTGGTACATTCACAGGCAGTAGTGGTGCACACACAGGCAGCAGTGGTGCACACACAGGCAGTAGAGGTGCACACACAGGCAGTAGTGGTGCACACACAGGCAGTAGTGGTGCATACACAGGCAGTAGTGGTGCACACACAGGCAGTAGTGGTGCACACACAGGCAGTAGTGGTGCACACACAGGCAGTAGTGGTGCATACACAGGCAGTGGTGGTGCACACACAGGCAGTAGTGCTGCTCACATACAGGCAGTAGTGGTGCTCACACAGGCAGTAGTGGTGCATACACAGGCAGTAGTGGTGCACACACAGGCAGTAGTGGTGCACACAGACAGTAGTGGTGCACACACAGGCAGTAGTGGTGCATACACAGGCAGTAGTGGTGCTCACACAGGCAGTAGTGCTGCTCACATACAGGCAGTAGTGGTGCACACACAGGCAGTAATGGTGCATACACAGGCAGTAGTGGTGCACACACAGGCAGTAGTGGTGCACACACAGGCAGTAGTGGTGCACACACAGGCAGTAGTGGTGCACACACAGGCAGTAGTGGTGCATACACAGGCAGTAGTGGTGCACACACAGGCAGTGGTGGTGCACACACAGGCAGTAGTGCTGCTCACATACAGGCAGTAGTGGTGCATACACAGGCAGTAGTGGTGCACACACAGGCAGTAGTGGTGCACACAGACAGTAGTGGTGCACACACAGGCAGTAGTGGTGCATACACAGGCAGTAGTGGTGCTCACACAGGCAGTAGTGCTGCTCACATACAGGCAGTAGTGGTGCACACACAGGCAGTAGTGGTGCATACACAGGCAGTAGTGGTGCACACACAGGCAGTAGTGGTGCACACAGGCAGTAGTGGTGCACACACAGGCAGTAGTGGTGCACACACAGGCAGTAGTGGTGCACACACAGGCAGTAGTGGTGTATTCACAGGCAGTAGTGGTGCACACACAGGCAGTAGTGGTGCATACACAGGCAGTAGTGGTGCTCACACAGGCAGTAGTGGTGCACACACAGGCAGTAGTGGTGCACACACAGGCAGTAGTGGTGCATACATAGGCAGTAGTGGTGCATACACAGGCAGTAGTCGTGCTCACACAGGCAGTAGTGGTGCTCACACAGGCAGTAGTGGTGCACACACAGGCAGCAGTGGTGCACACACAGGCAGTAGTGGTGCACACACAGGCAGTAGTGGTGCTCACACAGGCAGTAGTGGAGCACACACAGGCAGTAGTAGTGCACACACAGGCAGTAGTGGTGCTCACACAGGCAGTAGTGGTGCACACACAGGCAGTAGTGGTGCTCACACAGGCAGTAGTGGTGCACACACAGGCAGTAGTGGAGCACACACAGGCAGTAGTGGTGCACACACAGGCAGTAGTGGTGCTCACACAGGCAGTAGTGGTGCACACATAGGCAGTAGTGGAGCACACACAGGCAGTAGTGGTGCACACACAGGCAGTAGTGGTGCTCACACAGGCAGTAGTGGTGCACACACAGGCAGTAGTGGAGCACACACAGGCAGTAGTGGTGCACACACAGGCAGTAGTGGAGCACACACAGGCAGTAGTGATTCTCACACACAGGCAGTAGTGGTTCTCACACACAGGCAGTAGTGGTGCATACACAGGCAGTAGTGGTGCACACACAGGGAGTAGTGGTGCTCACACACAGGCAGTAGTGGTGCACACACAGGCAGTAGTGGTGCACACACAGGCAGTAGGTGTGCATACACAGGCAGTAGTGGTGCACACAGGCAGTAGTGGTGCATACACAGGCAGTAATGGTGCATACACAGGCAGTAGTGGTGCACACTAAGGCAGTAGTGGTGCACACACAGGCAGTAGTGCATACACAGGCAGTAGTGGTGCACACAGGCAGTTGTGGTACATTCACAGGCAGTAGTGGTGCACACACAGGCAGTAGTGGTGCATACACAGGCAGTAGTGGTGCACACACAGGCAGTAGTGGTGCACACACAGGCAGTAGTGGTGCATACACAGGCAGTAGTGGTGCACACACAGGCAGTAGTGGTGCACACACAGGCAGTAGTGGTGCGCACACACAGGCAGTAGTTGTGCATACACAGGCAGTAGTGGTGCACACAGGCAGTAGTGGTGCATACACAGGCAGTAGTGGTGCATACACAGACAGCAGTGGTGCACACTAAGGCAGTAGTGGTGCACACACAGGCAGTAGTTGTGCATACACAGGCAGTAGTGGTGGACACAGGCAGTAGTGGTGCACACAGGCAGTAGTGGTGCACACATGCAGTAGTGGTCCATTCACAGGCAGTAGTGGTGCATACACAGACAGTAGTGGTGCACACTAAGGCAGTAGTGGTGCACACACAGGCAGTAGTTGTGCATACACAGGCAGTAGTTGTGCATACACAGGCAGTAGTGGTGCACACAGGCAGTAGTGGTGCACACACAGGCAGTAGTGGTGCACACACAGGCAGTAGTGGTGTATTCACAGGCAGTAGTGGTGCACACACAGGCAGTAGTGGTGAATACACAGGCAGTAGTGGTGCTCACACAGGCAGTAGTGGTGCACACACAGGCAGTAGTGGTGCACACACAGGCAGTAGTGGTGCATACACAGGCAGTAGTGGTGCATACACAGGCAGTAGTGGTGCTCACACAGGCAGTAGTGGTGCTCACACAGGCAGTAGTGGTGCACACACAGGCAGTAGTGGTGCACACACAGGCAGTAGTGGTGCTCACACAGGCAGTAGTGGTGCACACAGGCAGTAGTGGTGCATACACAGGCAGTAATGGTGCATATACAGGCAGTAGTGGTGCACACTAAGGCAGTAGTGGTGCACACACAGGCAGTAGAGCATACACAGGCAGTAGTGGTGCACACAGGCAGTTGTGGTACATTCACAGGCAGTAGTGGTGCACACACAGGCAGCAGTGGTGCACACACAGGCAGTAGTGGTGCACACACAGGCAGTAGTGGTGCACACACAGGCAGTAGTGGTGCATACACAGGCAGTAGTGGTGCACACACAGGCAGTAGTGGTGCACACACAGGCAGTAGTGGTGCACACACAGGCAGTAGTGGTGCATAAACAGGCAGTAGTGGTGCACACAGGCAGTAGTGGTGCATACACAGGCAGTAGTGGTGCATACACAGACAGCAGTGGTGCACACTAAGGCAGTAGTGGTGCACACACAGGCAGTAGTTGTGCATACACAGGCAGTAGTGGTGGACACAGGCAGTAGTGGTGCACACAGGCAGTAGTGGTGCACACATGCAGTAGTGGTCCATTCACAGGCAGTAGTGGTGCATACACAGACAGTAGTGGTGCACACTAAGGCAGTAGTGGTGCACACACAGGCAGTAGTTGTGCATACACAGGCAGTAGTTGTGCATACACAGGCAGTAGTGGTGCACACAGGCAGTAGTGGTGCACACACAGGCAGTATTGGTGCACACACAGGCAGTAGTGGTGTATTCACAGGCAGTAGTGGTGCACACACAGGCAGTATTGGTGCATACACAGGCAGTAGTGGTGCTCACACAGGCAGTAGTGGTGCACACACAGGCAGTAGTGGTGCATACACAGGCAGTAGTGGTGCATACACAGGCAGTAGTGGTGCTCACACAGGCAGTAGTGGTGCTCACACAGGCAGTAGTGGTGCACACACAGGCAGTAGTGGTGCACACACAGGCAGTAGTGGTGCTCACACAGGCAGTAGTGGTGCACACACAGGCAGTAGTGGTGCTCACACAGGCAGTAGTGGTGCACACACAGGCAGTAGTGGAGCACACACAGGCAGTAGTGGTGCACACACAGGCAGTAGTGGTGCATACACAGGCAGTAGTGGTGCATACACAGGCAGTAGTGGTGCTAACACAGGCAGTAGTGCTGCTCACATACAGGCAGTAGTGGTGCACACACAGGCAGTAGTGGTGCATACACAGGCAGTAGTGGTGCACACACAGGCAGTAGTGGTGCACACAGGCAGTAGTGGTGCACACACAGGCAGTAGTGGTGCACACACAGGCAGTAGTGGTGCACACACAGGCAGTAGTGGTGCACACACAGCTAGTAGTGGTGTATTCACAGGCAGTAGTGGTGCACACACAGGCAGTAGTGGTGCATACACAGGCAGTAGTGGTGCACACACAGGCAGTAGTGGTGTATTCACAGGCAGTAGTGGTGCACACACAGGCAGTAGTGGTGCATACACAGGCAGTAGTGGTGCTCACACAGGCAGTAGTGGTGCACACACAGGCAGTAGTGGTGCACACACAGGCAGTAGTGGTGCATACACAGGCAGTAGTCGTGCTCACACAGGCAGTAGTGGTGCTCACACAGGCAGTAGTGGTGCACACACAGGCAGTAGTGGTGCACACACAGGCAGTAGTGGTGCTCACACAGGCAGTAGTGGTGCACACACAGGCAGTAGTGGTGCTCACACAGGCAGTAGTGGTGCACACACAGGCAGTAGTGGCGCACACACAGGCAGTAGTGGTGCACACACAGGCAGTAGTGGTGCATACACAGGCAGTAGTGATGCTCACACAGGCATGACTGATGGACTAGTGAATTGCCGCTCCTGGAAACCTAATAAATAAGACACCACACACTGCGTGACATGGATTAAAATTTTGGCCACAGCAGCCCTTTATTTTTAATAAGAAAAAACATCAACAAGAAAAAACAAGATTATCGGCCCAGAGATGTGGTTGTTATAAATCCCAGCCCCATATCCCCCTCCGCCGTGTACACCTAGCTCAAGGGGGAATCTGGGTATACCCCTTGATCATTTTCCTTGTGTCCGCTGAGCTCCTCCCCAGGGACCCATCTATTCCACTGTCCACTGAGCTCCTCCCCAGGGACCCATATTCCACTGTCCGCTGAGCTCTGGCCCAGGGACCCCATTAAAAACATAATTCTCCAACCAACAAAGAGGGGGTTTAAACAACCACATCCCGCCGCCGCCAAATGCTGCTGTAACATACAATATTAAAATGTTAATACAATATTAATATGTTGATATGACATTGTCAATTTGGATACATTACTGATAACAATTGATACAATACGATACAATACTAATAATGTTGATAAAATACCGATGATGTTGAATACCAATAACATTGTTAGAATATTGACAGTGTTGCAAAGTCCTGATATTGATACATTTCCCTTTATTATAGGGAGGGTGGGTGGGACAACTGCTTGTTCAGTCTTTAAGTCCAGGACAAAGGAATGACACCTTAACATGGGACCTATTTCTTATATGGCCCCTGCCCCCATCTCTCCTCCTGCTCGCTCACCCCCACCACCACATTCCTTAGGTAAAACCCCCATCCCTTACTCCTTAACCCTTTCCTGGATCTATCACTGCCTCAGTCATGTACGTTACGGCTATCTGCCTTCACTCTGCTTGACTGATGGACTAGTGAATTGCCGCTCCTGGAAACCTAATAAATAAGACACCACACACTGCGTGACATGGATTAAAATTTTGGCCACAGCAGCCCTTTATTTTTAATAAGAAAAAACATCAACAAGAAAAAACAAGATTATCGGCCCAGAGATGTGGTTGTTATAAATCCCAGCCCCATATCCCCCTCCGCCGTGTACACCTAGCTCAAGGGGGAATCTGGGTATACCCCTTGATCATTTTCCTTGTGTCCGCTGAGCTCCTCCCCAGGGACCCATCTATTCCACTGTCCACTGAGCTCCTCCCCAGGGACCCATATTCCACTGTCCGCTGAGCTCTGGCCCAGGGACCCCATTAAAAACATAATTCTCCAACCAACAAAGAGGGGGTTTAAACAACCACATCCCGCCAAGACTCGCTCTTGTGACACCTTACAAGAGTGAGTTCCTCCACAACTTAATGGCTCGTTCTACTCTTTCTTGTATTCCCAACATCCATATATCAATGCCAATGTCATTAAGATGTACCTTATCATCTCTCCAAAAATGTTCCTTTGTATTTTCCAGCATCTGGTGACGTATGGCCACCCCTCCGTTTTCCAACACAAATTTTGTTATTTTTTTATTAACTTTTATCCTTGTATTATTGATGCGAGCCACTGATCGCGCTGTTCTCCACATTTGTCTAGCTACTATATCCGACCAGACCACCACTGTTTCTGGGTAAGACCTCCATAAATTCAACATATCAAGCTTTATGTTCCTAACTAAATGTCTTGATGTTCTTATTGCTAAATCATTACCACCTAAATGGATAAGTAAGACGTCCGGGGGGCGGTAGAACTCCACATGATACTGGATTTCTTTTAACAGCTGATGCCACTGCATTCCCCTCTTTCCTATCCATGTCACCCGTGCCAAGGAACTGGGCAACCCCAACTGTTTGCCATTAGGCCTGACTGCTGCACGTAAGGCCCCCCAAAAAACAATTGAATGTCCCATGATCCAAACCAGGCATTGCTGTTCAGCTAAAACAAAAAACAAAAACACAATTATCACACAATTGTCTAAATGAAGACACAACTACTATAAGATTACCACAATGTACACATATATATACATGTACGCCATTTATAATAAATGCAATCTAATGTAACTCTTAAATCTGCTCGATTCCCATCTCCCGATTTTTTTTAACTATGTCAGGCTCTAAGCCCCATCTAGCAGCTTCTGTGGCTGCTCCTATCCTAAATGAGTGTGAAGTGAATGCATTTTGGAGACTCTCCCAATATTGTCAGGCATTTTTTAAGAACTGCTGTGAATTGAAATTGTGACAATGACTTACAATCCTCATGAATTGCTTAAAGGAAACAATGTGATCCATTTTCCTCTACCCTGTTGATCAGTTTTTGACTTTGCCAGAAAACATTCTAATCTGTCTGTGTACTGATGCACGTCTTTGTCTTGTAGACCCCCACTTCTGGTGGAGCTACTCGACACCAACTCGCTGATTCTCAAAAGCGCCAAAAAAAAGGCCAGTGTGAATGCACAACTAAAGAGAAACACTTCAAACGGACTGCTCCAGACTCAGCCTAGTACACTCAGTATCTGCTGCAATAACTGGAAAGAAATCGGACGCCGTTTATCTCTGGTCTTCTTACAACTTTTTCTGTAACCCTTTAGGGCCTGCTTAGCTAAAAAATGCTTTGTGTAATCAGTGAAGTCGTGCAACTTAAACCAAAAGCTAATCCAGACATTTTACTATCGATAGTGGACAATGAAGTACCATCCACAAAGGCCCTGCTAATGTAAAATAACAACAAGGAAACATTGTCATGTAACCTGGCATCATGTCCCACTAGCATCAGCCACAGAATTGCAAACACCGGGGACATGCACAGCTGTAATCTGACAATTTGACTTTAAACAGCGCAGCACTAGATGACGCAGCAACGTAACAACAGGCAGGGAAGACGCTGATTGTTTGTTGATGACTTCTACAACTCCCAAGTTATCACAATGAAATCTCACTTTTCGGTTTTGGAAAATATTGCACCAAATTTCACAAGCAACCACTATGGGGAACAATTCAAGGAGTACTAAGTTTCGTGTTAACCCATTGTTTCTCCAACTCTCTGGCCACCTATCTGCACACCACTGTCCAGAACAATATGCACCAAAACCAGTTGACCCCGCTGCATCAGTGTGGATGTCTAGATCAAAATTTGAAACCGGTGGTCTGATCCACAATGACCTCCCATTAAACTCCATTAAGAACTGTTCCCATACCGCCAGATCGTCCTTTAATGTTCTAGCCAGCCGCACAAAGTGATGTGGAAAGGTTATGCCTGAGGTAGCTGCAGCTAGGCGCCTACAACAAACTCTACCCATTGGAATAATGCGACACGCAAAGTTCATTTTTCCTAACCGCGATTGTAGATCCTTTAATCTGATCTTACGGTGGGATCTAGCTTCTCTGACTGCCTCCAGCAGATCACTGACCTTGTCATCCGGTAATCTGCACTCCATTGCTTCACTGTCAATCAAAATTCCTAAAAACTTGATAAGTGTAGACAGGCCTTCTGTTTTATCTGATGCTAACGGTACTCCAAAACACTTAAAAACCGACTGAATCGCTGCCAATAATGAAGCACAAACAAATGACTTTGGTGGACCAATACATAGGAAATCATCTAGATAATGCAGGACAGAACGCACGCCGGCTTCCTTCTTTCCTACCCACTCTAAAAATGTGCTAAATGATTCAAACAAGGAGCATGAGATGGAGCAGCCCATGGGTAAACACAAGTCTACATAAAACCTTTCCTGCCACTGACAACCCAAGAGATGGAAGCTTTCTGGATGGACTGGTAAGAGTCTAAAGGCAGCTTCAATGTCTGTTTTTGCCATTAAAGCTCCTCTGCCGTACTTCTGTACCCATGCAATCGCTGTATCAAATGAAGTATACGAGACTGTGCAAAGTTCCTGATCGATTCCATCATTAACTGAGCTTCCATGAGGGAAGGACAGATGATGGATCAGCCTAAACTTATTGGGTTCCTTCTTTGGGACCACTCCCAATGGAGAGACTCTTAAGTTTTCTATTGGCATTTTGGGGAATGGGCCTGCCATGCGGCCCAGGTCAATTTCTTTGTTTAGTTTTGTGGAGACAATGTGAGAATATGTATAAGCTGAAGCAAGGTTACGAGAACAGGTTAATGGGCCTGAAGTAGATGGGATCTTAAAACCTTCTGAAAAACCCTCCCCCAGCAATTGTGCTGCTTTTCTATCTGGGTACCTGCTTAGATAGCCCACCATCTCCCCGAGTCTAATTGGGGTTTCCCCCTTTTTGGTTAATCTCTGCTGTTGGGGTTTTATTTTGTTTAAAGCATTTTGATAGGCTATGGTTTCCACTACAGAAGCTGCATTCATGTTTGTACCTGCATGTGTTTCCGAATCTGCACTGGCTATCATTGAACTGCCAGCAGCAACCTTTTCTGTTTGCTGCCGACAATCCGCTTGCTGATGATCTGCCGACATAGCCCTGAAAGGGCTGATTAACCCCACGTGGCGCTGTCATGAGACGCATCCATAAACTAATATCTTTGTGATCCCAACGAATCCCTTATCGACCAGCCTTTCGTTGCGAAACTGCTCATCATAGCGCAGCCACGCTAAACCTCCATACACACGGTGCGCCTCCCCGATAGAATTCATGTAACAAAATAAGGCAGAGCAATGTTCAGGAGTTTTTTGGCCTATTACACTTGCTAATATGGCAAAGGCATGGAACCAATTGCTAAATGTTTGGGGGATGAGACAATACCGTCTTTCTTGTTCCTCTCTTTTCCTCTCATCAAACCTTACTCTATCCAAGTTATATTTTTCTAAGGGCAATAATGAAAATATTTCCACATATTCGTCGGCCCAAATCTTCTCCCTAACCTCCTGTTTCAAATGAATTCCTAGAGGACCCTCAAAACATACATATAATTCTCCTTTTGCTGCATCAGATAATGTAACCCCTTGTGAAATTACTGCGTCCTCCTGTGTCTCTGGATCAGCACACGACTGACTTACCACCTCCGGTGTCCGGGGACCATTCCCGCACCATGCAGCAATAGGAGAAGAAGTTATGGGTAAGCTAGACTGACTCAAAGCCTCCTTAACCCCGGACACTAATTGCTGTACTACTGAATTAAGATCCCATCCTACATTGCCGGGAACTGTACCCCTAACTGCGCCCACTGGATTCATTACAGGTGTTGTTACACTAGATATAGGACAAGAAAAAGTGTTCTCACCAATACCTGGCTGCGTCCTAGGTTGACCAGCCGTTCGTGACGTATTAGCTATAGTCTCTACAGCCCCTCCATTATTGAAGTGCTGCGTGCTGCTGCCCTCTAGTGGGGAGTCGTTATCTGTGTCATAGTCATTGTCTGGAATCTCTTCTGAGTCTTGTAGCTGTAGATTTCTTGCCGGACTCCAATCCTGAGCCGGCCGAAGAAGTCTTTGTCTGGTTAAAGTACTTTTGCGCAGTTGTCTTTTCGGATTCCTACCACTCCTCGTGTAATGAGAACCCGGATCCGGAAATGTTGTGTGTCCTAAGCCAATCCCCCCGTGTTGGTTTATTTCCTGGGGTGAGGCCGTATGATGTCCTCTAGAATGATGCAAAGTTTGTTGAGGAAGTTCTAAGGATCCATCGTGGGCTGTGGTCACGTCAGTTGTAGCTTGTGTGGCTGCTTCTCTGGCTGGCACCTCAGTAGAGCTGGACTTTCTCCTTGCACTTCTTGGTGTCTCTCTGGTTAGATGGTCGGGCTCTTTTCTCTGTCCCTTGTTATTCTTGTACTGTAGTTTCCTTCCTGGTTTGTAAGATGGATCAGAGGCCGTGCTGCGCTTTGCTCTTTTCCTAGAAGTAACGGAAGGACTTATGATCCTATTGTGAGTCCTATTGGCCATTTCAGAAGTTAGTCTCTCTGGAGGTCTTGATCTTCTTAGAGTTTGATGTTCAGAAAGTTCAGAAGGGGCAGATGCTGTATCCCGGGCACTCTTCAGCAATTCGTCTAGCTGGGCCTGAATCCATTCGGGCCTACATGTCAAAGCCGCGGCCTGAACGCTCTTCAGCAAGGCATCCACAACTGCTTGTTCAGTCTTTGAGTCCAGGACAAAGGAATGACACCTTAACATGGGACCTATTTCTTATATGGCCCCTGCCCCCATCTCTCCTCCTGCTCGCTCACCCCCACCACCACATTCCTTAGGTAAAACCCCCATCCCTTACTCCTTAACCCTTTCCTGGATCTATCACTGCCTCAGTCATGTACGTTACGGCTATCTGCCTTCACTCTGCTGTAGTGCTGCTCACATACAGGCAGTAGTGGTGAACACACAGGCAGTAGTGGTGCATACACAGGCAGTAGTGATGCACACACAGGCAGTAGTGGTGCACACAGGCAGTAGTGGTGCACACACAGGCAGTAGTGGTGCTCACACAGGCAGTAGTGGTGCACACACAGGCAGTAGTGGAGCACACACAGGCAGTAGTGGAGCACACACAGACAGTAGTGATTCTCACACACAGGCAGTAGTGGTTCTCACACACAGGCAGTAGTGGTGCATACACAGGCAGTAGTGGTGCACACACAGGGAGTAGTGGTGCTCACACACAGGCAGTAGTGGTGCACACACAGGCAGTAGTGGTGCACATACAGGCAGTAGGTGTGCATACACAGGCAGTAGTGGTGCACACAGGCAGTAGTGGTGCATACACAGGCAGTAATGGTGCATACACAGGCAGTAGTGGTGCACACTAAGGCAGTAGTGGTGCACACACAGGCAGTAGTGCATACACAGGCAGTAGTGGTGCACACAGGCAGTTGTGGTACATTCACAGGCAGTAGTGGTGCACACACAGGCAGTAGTGGTGCATACACAGGCAGTAGTGGTGCACACACAGGCAGTAGTGGTGCACACACAGGCAGTAGTGGTGCATACACAGGCAGTAGTGGTGCACACACAGGCAGTAGTGGTGCACACACAGGCAGTAGTGGTGCGCACACACAGGCAGTAGTTGTGCATACACAGGCAGTAGTGGTGCACACAGGCAGTAGTGGTGCATACACAGGCAGTAGTGGTGCATACACAGGCAGCAGTGGTGCACACTAAGGCAGTAGTGGTGCACACACAGGCAGTAGTTGTGCATACACAGGCAGTAGTGGTGCACACAGGCAGTAGTGGTGCACACAGGCAGTAGTGGTGCACACATGCAGTAGTGGTCCATTCACAGGCAGTAGTGGTGCATACACAGACAGTAGTGGTGCACACTAAGGCAGTAGTGGTGCACACACAGGCAGTAGTTGTGCATACACAGGCAGTAGTTGTGCATACACAGGCAGTAGTGGTGCACACAGGCAGTAGTGGTGCACACACAGGCAGTAGTGGTGCACACACAGGCAGTAGTGGTGTATTCACAGGCAGTAGTGGTGTATTCACAGGCAGTAGTGGTGCACACACAGGCAGTAGTGGTGCATACACAGGCAGTAGTGGTGCTCACACAGGCAGTAGTGGTGCACACACAGGCAGTAGTGGTGCATACACAGGCAGTAGTGGTGCATACACAGGCAGTAGTGGTGCTCACACAGGCAGTAGTGCTGCTCACATACAGGCAGTAGTGGTGCACACACAGGCAGTAGTGGTGCATACACAGGCAGTAGTGGTGCACACACAGGCAGTATTGGTGCACACAGGAAGTAGTGGTGCACACACAGGCAGTAGTGGTGCACACACAGGCAGTAGTGGTGCACACACAGGCAGTAGTGGTGTATTCACAGGCAGTAGTGGTGCACACACAGGCAGTAGTGGTGCATACATAGGCAGTAGTGGTGCTCACACAGGCAGTAGTGGTGCTCACACAGGCAGTAGTGGTGCACACACAGGCAGTAGTGGTGCACACACAGGCTGTAGTGGTGCTCACACAGGCAGTAGTGGTGCACACACAGGCAGTAGTGGAGCACACACAGGCAGTAGTGGTGCACACACAGGCAGTAGTGGTGCTCACACAGGCAGTAGTGGTGCACACATAGGCAGTAGTGGAGCACACACAGGCAGTAGTGGTGCACACACAGGCAGTAGTGGTGCTCACACAGGCAGTAGTGGTGCACACACAGGCAGTAGTGGAGCACACACAGGCAGTAGTGGTGCACACAGAGGCAGTAGTGGTGCACACACAGGCAGTAGTGGAGCACACACAGACAGTAGTGATTCTCACACACAGGCAATAGTGGTTCTCACACACAGGCAGTAGTGGTGCATACACAGGCAGTAGTGGTGCACACATAGGCAGTAGTGGTGCACACACAGGGAGTAGTGGTGCTCACACACAGGCAGTAGTGGTGCACACACAGGCAGTAGTGGTGCACACACAGGCAGTAGTTGTGCATACACAGGCAGTAGTGGTGCACACAGGCAGTAGTGGTGCATACACAGGCAGTAATGGTGCATACACAGGCAGTAGTGGTGCACACTAAGGCAGTAGTGGTGCACACACAGGCAGTAGTGCATACACAGGCAGTAGTGGTGCACACAGGCAGTTGTGGTACATTCACAGGCAGTAGTGGTGCACACACAGGCAGTAGTGGTGCATACACAGGCAGTAGTGGTGCACACACAGGCAGTAGTGGTGCACACACAGGCAGTAGTGGTGCATACACAGGCAGTAGTGGTGCACACACAGGCAGTAGTGGTGCACACACAGGCAGTAGTGGTGCACACACAGGCAGTAGTGGTGCTCACACAGGCAGTAGTGGTGCACACACAGGCAGTAGTGGTGCTCACACAGGCAGTAGTGGTGCACACACAGGCAGTAGTGGAGCACACACAGGCAGTAGTGGTGCACACACAGGCAGTAGTGGTGCTCACACAGGCAGTAGTGGTGCACACATAGGCAGTAGTGGAGCACACACAGGCAGTAGTGGTGCACACACAGGCAGTAGTGGTGCTCACACAGGCAGTAGTGGTGCACACAAAGGCAGTAGTGGAGCACACACAGGCAGTAGTGGTGCACACACATGCAGTAGTGGAGCACACACAGACAGTAGTGATTCTCACACAAAGGCAGTAGTGGTTCTCACACACAGGCAGTAGTGGTGCATACACAGGCAGTAGTGGTGCACACACAGGGAGTAGTGCTGCTCACACACAGGCAGTAGTGGTGCACACACAGGCAGTAGTGGTGCACAAACAGGCAGTAGGTGTGCATACACAGGCAGTAGTGGTGCACACAGGCAGTAGTGGTGCATACACAGGCAGTAATGGTGCATACACAGGCAGTAGTGGTGCACACTAAGGCAGTAGTGGTGCACACACAGGCAGTAGTGCATACACAGGCAGTAGTGGTGCACACAGGCAGTTGTGGTACATTCACAGGCAGTAGTGGTGCATACACAGGCAGTAGTGGTGCACACAGGCAGTTGTGGTACATTCACAGGCAGTAGTGGTGCATACACAGGCAGTAGTGGTGCACACACAGGCAGTAGTGGTGCACACACAGGCAGTAGTGGTGCATACACAGGCAGTAGTGGTGCACACACAGGCAGTAGTGGTGCACACACAGGCAGTAGTGGTGCGCACACACAGGCAGTAGTTGTGCATACACAGGCAGTAGTGGTGCACACAGGCAGTAGTGGTGCATACACAGGCAGTAGTGGTGCATACACAGACAGCAGTGGTGCACACACAGGCAGTAGTGGTGCACACACAGGCAGTAGTTGTGCATACACAGGCAGTAGTGGTGCACACAGGCAGTAGTGGTGCACACAGGCAGTAGTGGTGCACACATGCAGTAGTGGTCCATTCACAGGCAGTAGTGGTGCATACACAGACAGTAGTGGTGCACACTAAGGCAGTAGTGGTGCACACACAGGCAGTAGTTGTGCATACACAGGCAGTAGTTGTGCATACACAGGCTGTAGTGGTGCACACAGGCAGCAGTGGTGCACACACAGGCAGTAGTGGTGCACACACAGGCAGTAGTGGTGTATTCACAGGCAGTAGTGGTGTATTCACAGGCAGTAGTGGTGCACACACAGGCAGTAGTGGTGCATACACAGGCAGTAGTGGTGCTCACACAGGCAGTAGTGGTGCACACACAGGCAGTAGTGGTGCATACACAGGCAGTAGTGGTGCATACACAGGCAGTAGTGGTGCTCACACAGGCAGTAGTGGTGCTCACACAGGCAGTAGTGGTGCACACACAGGCAGTAGTGGTGCACACACAGGCAGTAGTGGTGCTCACACAGGCAGTAGTGGTGCACACACAGGCAGTAGTGGTGCTCACACAGGCAGTAGTGGTGCACACACAGGCAGTAGTGGAGCACACACAGGCAGTAGTGGTGCACACACAGGCAGTAGTGGTGCATACACAGGCAGTAGTGGTGCATACACAGGCAGTAGTGGTGCTCACACAGGCAGTAGTGCTGCTCACATACAGGCAGTAGTGGTGCACACACAGGCAGTAGTGGTGCATACACAGGCAGTAGTGGTGCACACACAGGCAGTAGTGGTGCACACACAGGCAGTAGTGGTGCACACACAGGCAGTAGTGGTGTATTCACAGGCAGTAGTGGTGCACACACAGGCAGTAGTGGTGCATACACAGGCAGTAGTGGTGCTCACACAGGCAGTAGTGGTGCACACACAGGCAGTAGTGGTGCATACACAGGCAGTAGTGGTGCACACACAGGCAGTAGTGGTGCACACACAGGCAGTAGTGGTGTATTCACAGGCAGTAGTGGTGCACACACAGGCAGTAGTGGTGCATACACAGGCAGTAATGGTGCTCACGCAGGCAGTAGTGGTGCACACACAGGCAGTAGTGGTGCATACACAGGCAGTAGTGGTGCATACACAGGCAGTAGTCGTGCTCACACAGGCAGTAGTGGTGCTCACACAGGCAGTAGTGGTGCATACACAGGCAGTAGTGGTGCATACACAGGCAGTAGTCGTGCTCACACAGGCAGTAGTGGTGCTCACACAGGCAGTAGTGGTGCACACACAGGCAGTAGTGGTGCACACACAGGCAGTAGTGGTGCTCACACAGGCAGTAGTGGTGCACACACAGGCAGTAGTGGTGCTCACACAGGCAGTAGTGGTGCACACACAGGCAGTAGTGGAGCACACACAGGCAGTAGTGGTGCACACACAGGCAGTAGTGGTGCATACACAGGCAGTAGTGGTGCATACACAGGCAGTAGTGGTGCTCACACAGGCAGTAGTGCTGCTCACATACAGGCAGTAGTGGTGCACACACAGGCAGTAGTGGTGCATACACAGGCAGTAGTGGTGCACACACAGGCAGTAGTGGTGCACACAGGAAGTAGTGGTGCACACACAGGCAGTAGTGGTGCACACACAGGCAGTAGTGGTGCACACACAGGCAGTAGTGGTGTATTCACAGGCAGTAGTGGTGCACACACAGGCAGTAGTGGTGCATACATAGGCAGTAGTGGTGCTCACACAGGCAGTAGTGGTGCACACACAGGCAGTAGTGGTGCACACACAGGCTGTAGTGGTGCTCACACAGGCAGCAGTGGTGCACACACAGGCAGTAGTGGAGCACACACAGGCAGTAGTGGTGCACACACAGGCAGTAGTGGTGCTCACACAGGCAGTAGTGGTGCACACATAGGCAGTAGTGGAGCACACACAGGCAGTAGTGGTGCACACACAGGCAGTAGTGGTGCTCACACAGGCAGTAGTGGTGCACACACAGGCAGTAGTGGAGCACACATAGGCAGTAGTGGTGCACACACAGGCAGTAGTGGTGCACACACAGGCAGTAGTGGAGCACACACAGACAGTAGTGATTCTCACACACAGGCAATAGTGGTTCTCACACACAGGCAGTAGTGGTGCATACACAGGCAGTAGTGGTGCACACACAGGCAGTAGTGGTGCACACACAGGGAGTAGTGGTGCTCACACACAGGCAGTAGTGGTGCACACACAGGCAGTAGTGGTGCACACACAGGCAGTAGTTGTGCATACACAGGCAGTAGTGGTGCACACAGGCAGTAGTGGTGCATACACAGGCAGTAATGGTGCATACACAGGCAGTAGTGGTGCACACTAAGGCAGTAGTGGTGCACACACAGGCAGTAGTGCATACACAGGCAGTAGTGGTGCACACAGGCAGTTGTGGTACATTCACAGGCAGTAGTGGTGCACACACAGGCAGTAGTGGTGCATACACAGGCAGTAGTGGTGCACACACAGGCAGTAGTGGTGCACACACAGGCAGTAGTGGTGCATACACAGGCAGTAGTGGTGCACACACAGGCAGTAGTGGTGCACACACAGGCAGTAGTGGTGCACACACAGGCAGTAGTTGTGCATACACAGGCAGTAGTGGTGCATACACAGGCAGTAGTGGTGCACACACAGGCAGTAGTGGTGCACACACAGGCAGTAGTGGTGCATACACAGGCAGTAGTGGTGCATACACAGACAGTAGTGGTGCACACTAAGGCAGTAGTGGTGCACACACAGGCAGTAGTTGTGCATACACAGGCAGTAGTGGTGCACACAGGCAGTAGTGGTGCACACATGCAGCAGTGGTCTATTCACAGGCAGTAGTGGTGCATACACAGACAGTAGTGGTGCACACTAAGGCAGTAGTGGTGCACACACAGGCAGTAGTTGTGCATACACAGGCAGTAGTGGTGCACACACAGGCAGTAGTGGTGCACACACAGGCAGTAGTGGTGCACACACAGGCAGTAGTGGTGCACACACAGGCAGTAGTGGTGTATTCACAGGCAGTAGTGGTGCACACACAGGCAGTAGTGGTGCATACACAGGCAGTAGTGGTGCATACACAGGCAGTAGTGGTGCATACACAGGCAGTAGTGGTGCTCACACAGGCAGTAGTGGTGCATACACAGGCAGTAGTCGTGCTCACACAGGCAGTAGTGGTGCTCACACAGGCAGTAGTGGTGCACACACAGGCAGCAGTGGTGCACACACAGGCAGTAGTGGTGCACACACAGGCAGTAGTGGTGCTCACACAGGCAGTAGTGGAGCACACACAGGCAGTAGTAGTGCACACACAGGCAGTAGTGGTGCTCACACAGGCAGTAGTGGTGCACACACAGGCAGTAGTGGTGCTCACACAGGCAGTAGTGGTGCACACACAGGCAGTAGTGGAGCACACACAGGCAGTAGTGGTGCACACACAGGCAGTAGTGGAGCACACACAGGTAGTAGTAGTGCTCACACAGGCAGTAGTGGTGCACACATAGGCAGTAGTGGAGCACACACAGGCAGTAGTGGTGCACACACAGGCAGTAGTGGTGCTCACACAGGCAGTAGTGGAGCACACACAGGCAGTAGTGGAGCACACACAGGCAGTAGTAGTGCTCACACAGGCAGTAGTGGTGCACACAGGCAGTAGTGGTGCATACACAGGCAGTAGTGGTGCACACAGGCAGTAGTGGTGCACACAGGCAGTAGTGGTGCACACATGCAGCAGTGGTCCATTCACAGGCAGTAGTGGTGCATACACAAACAGTAGTGGTGCACACTAAGGCAGTAGTGGTGCACACACAGGCAGTAGTTGTGCATACACAGGCAGTAGTGGTGCACACACAGGCAGTAGTGGTGCACACACAGGCAGTAGTGGTGCACACACAGGCAGTAGTGGTGTATTCACAGGCAGTAGTGGTGCACACACAGGCAGTAGTGGTGCATACACAGGCAGTAGTGGTGCATACACAGGTAGTAGTGGTGCTCACACAGGCAGTAGTGGTGCATACACAGGCAGTAGTCGTGCTCACACAGGCAGTAGTGGTGCTCACACAGGCAGTAGTGGTGCACACACAGGCAGCAGTGGTGTACACACAGGCAGTAGTGGTGCACACACAGGCAGTAGTGGTGCTCACACAGGCAGTAGTGGAGCACACACAGGCAGTAGTAGTGCACACACAGGCAGTAGTGGTGCTCACACAGGCAGTAGTGGTGCACACACAGGCAGTAGTGGTGCTCACATAGGCAGTAGTGGTGCACACACAGGCAGTAGTGGAGCACACACAGGCAGTAGTGGTGCACACACAGGCAGTAGTGGAGCACACACAGGTAGTAGTAGTGCTCACACAGGCAGTAGTGGTGCACACATAGGCAGTAGTGGAGCACACACAGGCAGTAGTGGTGCACACACAGGCAGTAGTGGTGCTCACACAGGCAGTAGTGGAGCACACACAGGCAGTAGTGGAGCACACACAGGCAGTAGTGGTGCACACACAGGCAGTAGTGGTGCACACACAGGCAGTAGTGGAGCACACACAGGCAGTAGTGGTGCACACACAGGCAGTAGTGGTGCACACACAGGCAGTAGTGGTGTATTCACAGGCAGTAGTGGTGCACACACAGGCAGTAGTGGTGCACACACAGGCAGTAGTGGAGCACACACAGGCAGTAGTGGTGCACACACAGTCAGTAGTGGTGCTCACACAGGCAGTAGTGGTGCACACACAGGCAGTAGTGGTGCTCACACAGGCAGTAGTGGTGCACACACAGGCAGTAGTGGAGCACACACAGGCAGTAGTGGTGCACACACAGGCAGTAGTGGAGCACACACAGGCAGTAGTGGTGCACACACAGGCAGTAGTGGTGCATAAACAGGCAGTAGTGGTGCACACAGGCAGTAGTGGTGCATACACAGGCAGTAGTGGTGCATACACAGACAGCAGTGGTGCACACTAAGGCAGTAGTGGTGCACACACAGGCAGTAGTTGTGCATACACAGGCAGTAGTGGTGGACACAGGCAGTAGTGGTGCACACAGGCAGTAGTGGTGCACACATGCAGTAGTGGTCCATTCACAGGCAGTAGTGGTGCATACACAGACAGTAGTGGTGCACACTAAGGCAGTAGTGGTGCACACACAGGCAGTAGTTGTGCATACACAGGCAGTAGTTGTGCATACACAGGCAGTAGTGGTGCACACAGGCAGTAGTGGTGCACACACAGGCAGTATTGGTGCACACACAGGCAGTAGTGGTGTATTCACAGGCAGTAGTGGTGCACACACAGGCAGTATTGGTGCATACACAGGCAGTAGTGGTGCTCACACAGGCAGTAGTGGTGCACACACAGGCAGTAGTGGTGCATACACAGGCAGTAGTGGTGCATACACAGGCAGTAGTGGTGCTCACACAGGCAGTAGTGGTGCTCACACAGGCAGTAGTGGTGCACACACAGGCAGTAGTGGTGCACACACAGGCAGTAGTGGTGCTCACACAGGCAGTAGTGGTGCACACACAGGCAGTAGTGGTGCTCACACAGGCAGTAGTGGTGCACACACAGGCAGTAGTGGAGCACACACAGGCAGTAGTGGTGCACACACAGGCAGTAGTGGTGCATACACAGGCAGTAGTGGTGCATACACAGGCAGTAGTGGTGCTCACACAGGCAGTAGTGCTGCTCACATACAGGCAGTAGTGGTGCACACACAGGCAGTAGTGGTGCATACACAGGCAGTAGTGGTGCACACACAGGCAGTAGTGGTGCACACAGGCAGTAGTGGTGCACACACAGGCAGTAGTGGTGCACACACAGGCAGTAGTGGTGCACACACAGGCAGTAGTGGTGCACACACAGCTAGTAGTGGTGTATTCACAGGCAGTAGTGGTGCACACACAGGCAGTAGTGGTGCATACACAGGCAGTAGTGGTGCACACACAGGCAGTAGTGGTGTATTCACAGGCAGTAGTGGTGCACACACAGGCAGTAGTGGTGCATACACAGGCAGTAGTGGTGCTCACACAGGCAGTAGTGGTGCACACACAGGTAGTAGTGGTGCATACACAGGCAGTAGTGGTGCATACACAGGCAGTAGTCGTGCTCACACAGGCAGTAGTGGTGCTCACACAGGCAGTAGTGGTGCACACACAGGCAGTAGTGGTGCACACACAGGCAGTAGTGGTGCTCACACAGGCAGTAGTGGTGCACACACAGGCAGTAGTGGTGCTCACACAGGCAGTAGTGGTCCACACACAGGCAGTAGTGGCGCACACACAGGCAGTAGTGGTGCACACACAGGCAGTAGTGGTGCATACACAGGCAGTAGTGGTGCATACACAGGCAGTAGTGATGCTCACACAGGCAGTAGTGCTGCTCACATACAGGCAGTAGTGGTGAACACACAGGCAGTAGTGGTGCATACACAGGCAGTAGTGATGCACACACAGGCAGTAGTGGTGCACACAGGCAGTAGTGGTGCACACACAGGCAGTAGTGGTGCTCACACAGGCAGTAGTGGTGCACACACAGGCAGTAGTGGAGCACACACAGGCAGTAGTGGTGCACACACAGGCAGTAGTGGAGCACACACAGACAGTAGTGATTCTCACACACAGGCAGTAGTGGTTCTCACACACAGGCAGTAGTGGTGCATACACAGGCAGTAGTGGTGCACACACAGTGAGTAGTGGTGCTCACACACAGGCAGTAGTGGTGCACACACAGGCAGTAGTGGTGCACATACAGGCAGTAGGTGTGCATACACAGGCAGTAGTGGTGCACACAGGCAGTAGTGGTGCATACACAGGCAGTAATGGTGCATACACAGGCAGTAGTGGTGCACACTAAGGCAGTAGTGGTGCACACACAGGCAGTAGTGCATACACAGGCAGTAGTGGTGCACACAGGCAGTTGTGGTACATTCACAGGCAGTAGTGGTGCACACACAGGCAGTAGTGGTGCATACACAGGCAGTAGTGGTGCACACACAGGCAGTAGTGGTGCATACACAGGCAGTAGTGGTGCACACACAGGCAGTAGTGGTGCACACACAGGCAGTAGTGGTGCGCACACACAGGCAGTAGTTGTGCATACACAGGCAGTAGTGGTGCACACTAAGGCAGTAGTGGTGCACACACAGGCAGTAGTTGTGCATACACAGGCAGTAGTGGTGCACACAGGCAGTAGTGGTGCACACAGGCAGTAGTGGTGCACACATGCAGTAGTGGTCCATTCACAGGCAGTAGTGGTGCATACACAGACAGTAGTGGTGCACACTAAGGCAGTAGTGGTGCACACACAGGCAGTAGTTGTGCATACACAGGCAGTAGTTGTGCATACACAGGCAGTAGTGGTGCACACAGGCAGTAGTGGTGCACACACAGGCAGTAGTGGTGCACACACAGGCAGTAGTGGTGTATTCACAGGCAGTAGTGGTGTATTCACAGGCAGTAGTGGTGCACACACAGGCAGTAGTGGTGCATACACAGGCAGTAGTGGTGCTCACACAGGCAGTAGTGGTGCACACACAGGCAGTAGTGGTGCATACACAGGCAGTAGTGGTGCATACACAGGCAGTAGTGGTGCTCACACAGGCAGTAGTGCTGCTCACATACAGGCAGTAGTGGTGCACACACAGGCAGTAGTGGTGCATACACAGGCAGTAGTGGTGCACACACAGGCAGTATTGGTGCACACAGGAAGTAGTGGTGCACACACAGGCAGTAGTGGTGCACACACAGGCAGTAGTGGTGCACACACAGGCAGTAGTGGTGTATTCACAGGCAGTAGTGGTGCACACACAGGCAGTAGTGGTGCATACATAGGCAGTAGTGGTGCTCACACAGGCAGTAGTGGTGCTCACACAGGCAGTAGTGGTGCACACACAGGCAGTAGTGGTGCACACACAGGCTGTAGTGGTGCTCACACAGGCAGTAGTGGTGCACACACAGGCAGTAGTGGAGCACACACAGGCAGTAGTGGTGCACACACAGGCAGTAGTGGTGCTCACACAGGCAGTAGTGGTGCACACATAGGCAGTAGTGGAGCACACACAGGCAGTAGTGGTGCACACACAGGCAGTAGTGGTGCTCACACAGGCAGTAGTGGTGCACACACAGGCAGTAGTGGAGCACACACAGGCAGTAGTGGTGCACACAGAGGCAGTAGTGGTGCACACACAGGCAGTAGTGGAGCACACACAGACAGTAGTGATTCTCACACACAGGCAATAGTGGTTCTCACACACAGGCAGTAGTGGTGCATACACAGGCAGTAGTGGTGCACACATAGGCAGTAGTGGTGCACACACAGGGAGTAGTGGTGCTCACACACAGGCAGTAGTGGTGCACACACAGGCAGTAGTGGTGCACACACAGGCAGTAGTTGTGCATACACAGGCAGTAGTGGTGCACACAGGCAGTAGTGGTGCATACACAGGCAGTAATGGTGCATACACAGGCAATAGTGGTGCACACTAAGGCAGTAGTGGTGCACACACAGGCAGTAGTGCATACACAGGCAGTAGTGGTGCACACAGGCAGTTGTGGTACATTCACAGGCAGTAGTGGTGCACACACAGGCAGTAGTGGTGCATACACAGGCAGTAGTGGTGCACACACAGGCAGTAGTGGTGCACACACAGGCAGTAGTGGTGCATACACAGGCAGTAGTGGTGCACACACAGGCAGTAGTGGTGCACACACAGGCAGTAGTGGTGCACACACAGGCAGTAGTGGTGCTCACACAGGCAGTAGTGGTGCACACACAGGCAGTAGTGGTGCTCACACAGGCAGTAGTGGTGCACACACAGGCAGTAGTGGAGCACACACAGGCAGTAGTGGTGCACACACAGGCAGTAGTGGTGCTCACACAGGCAGTAGTGGTGCACACATAGGCAGTAGTGGAGCACCCACAGGCAGTAGTGGTGCACACACAGGCAGTAGTGGTGCTCACACAGGCAGTAGTGGTGCACACAAAGGCAGTAGTGGAGCACACACAGGCAGTAGTGGTGCACACACATGCAGTAGTGGAGCACACACAGACAGTAGTGATTCTCACACAAAGGCAGTAGTGGTTCTCACACACAGGCAGTAGTGGTGCATACACAGGCAGTAGTGGTGCACACACAGGGAGTAGTGCTGCTCACACACAGGCAGTAGTGGTGCACACACAGGCAGTAGTGGTGCACAAACAGGCAGTAGGTGTGCATACACAGGCAGTAGTGGTGCACACAGGCAGTAGTGGTGCATACACAGGCAGTAATGGTGCATACACAGGCAGTAGTGGTGCACACTAAGGCAGTAGTGGTGCACACACAGGCAGTAGTGCATACACAGGCAGTAGTGGTGCACACAGGCAGTTGTGGTACATTCACAGGCAGTAGTGGTGCACACACAGGCAGTAGTGGTGTATTCACAGGCAGTAGTGGTGTATTCACAGGCAGTAGTGGTGCACACACAGGCAGCAGTGGTGCACACACAGGCAGTAGTGGTGCACACACAGGCAGTAGTGGTGTATTCACAGGCAGTAGTGGTGTATTCACAGGCAGTAGTGGTGCACACACAGGCAGTAGTGGTGCATACACAGGCAGTAGTGGTGCTCACACAGGCAGTAGTGGTGCACACACAGGCAGTAGTGGTGCACACACAGGCAGTAGTGGTGTATTCACAGGCAGTAGTGGTGTATTCACAGGCAGTAGTGGTGCACACACAGGCAGTAGTGGTGCATACACAGGCAGTAGTGGTGCTCACACAGGCAGTAGTGGTGCACACACAGGCAGTAGTGGTGCATACACAGGCAGTAGTGGTGCATACACAGGCAGTAGTGGTGCTCACACAGGCAGTAGTGCTGCTCACATACAGGCAGTAGTGGTGCACACACAGGCAGTAGTGGTGCATACACAGGCAGTAGTGGTGCACACACAGGCAGTATTGGTGCACACAGGAAGTAGTGGTGCACACACAGGCAGTAGTGGTGCACACACAGGCAGTAGTGGTGCACACACAGGCAGTAGTGGTGTATTCACAGGCAGTAGTGGTGCACACACAGGCAGTAGTGGTGCATACATAGGCAGTAGTGGTGCTCACACAGGCAGTAGTGGTGCTCACACAGGCAGTAGTGGTGCACACACAGGCAGTAGTGGTGCACACACAGGCTGTAGTGGTGCTCACACAGGCAGTAGTGGTGCACACACAGGCAGTAGTGGAGCACACACAGGCAGTAGTGGTGCACACACAGGCAGTAGTGGTGCTCACACAGGCAGTAGTGGTGCACACATAGGCAGTAGTGGAGCACACACAGGCAGTAGTGGTGCACACACAGGCAGTAGTGGTGCTCACACAGGCAGTAGTGGTGCACACACAGGCAGTAGTGGAGCACACACAGGCAGTAGTGGTGCACACAGAGGCAGTAGTGGTGCACACACAGGCAGTAGTGGAGCACACACAGACAGTAGTGATTCTCACACACAGGCAATAGTGGTTCTCACACACAGGCAGTAGTGGTGCATACACAGGCAGTAGTGGTGCACACATAGGCAGTAGTGGTGCACACACAGGGAGTAGTGGTGCTCACACACAGGCAGTAGTGGTGCACACACAGGCAGTAGTGGTGCACACACAGGCAGTAGTTGTGCATACACAGGCAGTAGTGGTGCACACAGGCAGTAGTGGTGCATACACAGGCAGTAATGGTGCATACACAGGCAATAGTGGTGCACACTAAGGCAGTAGTGGTGCACACACAGGCAGTAGTGCATACACAGGCAGTAGTGGTGCACACAGGCAGTTGTGGTACATTCACAGGCAGTAGTGGTGCACACACAGGCAGTAGTGGTGCATACACAGGCAGTAGTGGTGCACACACAGGCAGTAGTGGTGCACACACAGGCAGTAGTGGTGCATACACAGGCAGTAGTGGTGCACACACAGGCAGTAGTGGTGCACACACAGGCAGTAGTGGTGCACACACAGGCAGTAGTGGTGCTCACACAGGCAGTAGTGGTGCACACACAGGCAGTAGTGGTGCTCACACAGGCAGTAGTGGTGCACACACAGGCAGTAGTGGAGCACACACAGGCAGTAGTGGTGCACACACAGGCAGTAGTGGTGCTCACACAGGCAGTAGTGGTGCACACATAGGCAGTAGTGGAGCACCCACAGGCAGTAGTGGTGCACACACAGGCAGTAGTGGTGCTCACACAGGCAGTAGTGGTGCACACAAAGGCAGTAGTGGAGCACACACAGGCAGTAGTGGTGCACACACATGCAGTAGTGGAGCACACACAGACAGTAGTGATTCTCACACAAAGGCAGTAGTGGTTCTCACACACAGGCAGTAGTGGTGCATACACAGGCAGTAGTGGTGCACACACAGGGAGTAGTGCTGCTCACACACAGGCAGTAGTGGTGCACACACAGGCAGTAGTGGTGCACAAACAGGCAGTAGGTGTGCATACACAGGCAGTAGTGGTGCACACAGGCAGTAGTGGTGCATACACAGGCAGTAATGGTGCATACACAGGCAGTAGTGGTGCACACTAAGGCAGTAGTGGTGCACACACAGGCAGTAGTGCATACACAGGCAGTAGTGGTGCACACAGGCAGTTGTGGTACATTCACAGGCAGTAGTGGTGCATACACAGGCAGTAGTGGTGCACACAGGCAGTTGTGGTACATTCACAGGCAGTAGTGGTGCATACACAGGCAGTAGTGGTGCACACACAGGCAGTAGTGGTGCACACACAGGCAGTAGTGGTGCATACACAGGCAGTAGTGGTGCACACACAGGCAGTAGTGGTGCACACACAGGCAGTAGTGGTGCGCACACACAGGCAGTAGTTGTGCATACACAGGCAGTAGTGGTGCACACAGGCAGTAGTGGTGCATACACAGGCAGTAGTGGTGCATACACAGACAGCAGTGGTGCACACTAAGGCAGTAGTGGTGCACACACAGGCAGTAGTTGTGCATACACAGGCAGTAGTGGTGCACACAGGCAGTAGTGGTGCACACAGGCAGTAGTGGTGCACACATGCAGTAGTGGTCCATTCACAGGCAGTAGTGGTGCATACACAGACAGTAGTGGTGCACACTAAGGCAGTAGTGGTGCACACACAGGCAGTAGTTGTGCATACACAGGCAGTAGTTGTGCATACACAGGCTGTAGTGGTGCACACAGGCAGCAGTGGTGCACACACAGGCAGTAGTGGTGCACACACAGGCAGTAGTGGTGTATTCACAGGCAGTAGTGGTGTATTCACAGGCAGTAGTGGTGCACACACAGGCAGTAGTGGTGCATACACAGGCAGTAGTGGTGCTCACACAGGCAGTAGTGGTGCACACACAGGCAGTAGTGGTGCATACACAGGCAGTAGTGGTGCATACACAGGCAGTAGTGGTGCTCACACAGGCAGTAGTGGTGCTCACACAGGCAGTAGTGGTGCACACACAGGCAGTAGTGGTGCACACACAGGCAGTAGTGGTGCTCACACAGGCAGTAGTGGTGCACACACAGGCAGTAGTGATGCTCACACAGGCAGTAGTGGTGCACACACAGGCAGTAGTGGAGCACACACAGGCAGTAGTGGTGCACACACAGGCAGTAGTGGTGCATACACAGGCAGTAGTGGTGCATACACAGGCAGTAGTGGTGCTCACACAGGCAGTAGTGCTGCTCACATACAGGCAGTAGTGGTGCACACACAGGCAGTAGTGGTGCATACACAGGCAGTAGTGGTGCACACACAGGCAGTAGTGGTGCACACACAGGCAGTAGTGGTGCACACACAGGCAGTAGTGGTGTATTCACAGGCAGTAGTGGTGCACACACAGGCAGTAGTGGTGCATACACAGGCAGTAGTGGTGCTCACACAGGCAGTAGTGGTGCACACACAGGCAGTAGTGGTGCATACACAGGCAGTAGTGGTGCACACACAGGCAGTAGTGGTGCACACACAGGCAGTAGTGGTGTATTCACAGGCAGTAGTGGTGCACACACAGGCAGTAGTGGTGCATACACAGGCAGTAATGGTGCTCACGCAGGCAGTAGTGGTGCACACACAGGCAGTAGTGGTGCATACACAGGCAGTAGTGGTGCATACACAGGCAGTAGTCGTGCTCACACAGGCAGTAGTGGTGCTCACACAGGCAGTAGTGGTGCATACACAGGCAGTAGTGGTGCATACACAGGCAGTAGTCGTGCTCACACAGGCAGTAGTGGTGCTCACACAGGCAGTAGTGGTGCACACACAGGCAGTAGTGGTGCACACACAGGCAGTAGTGGTGCTCACACAGGCAGTAGTGGTGCACACACAGGCAGTAGTGGTGCTCTCACAGGCAGTAGTGGTGCACACACAGGCAGTAGTGGAGCACACACAGGCAGTAGTGGTGCACACACAGGCAGTAGTGGTGCATACACAGGCAGTAGTGGTGCATACACAGGCAGTAGTGGTGCTCACACAGGCAGTAGTGCTGCTCACATACAGGCAGTAGTGGTGCACACACAGGCAGTAGTGGTGCATACACAGGCAGTAGTGGTGCACACACAGGCAGTAGTGGTGCACACAGGAAGTAGTGGTGCACACACAGGCAGTAGTGGTGCACACACAGGCAGTAGTGGTGCAGACACAGGCAGTAGTGGTGTATTCACAGGCAGTAGTGGTGCACACACAGGCAGTAGTGGTGCATACATAGGCAGTAGTGGTGCTCACACAGGCAGTAGTGGTGCACACACAGGCAGTAGTGGTGCACACACAGGCTGTAGTGGTGCTCACACAGGCAGCAGTGGTGCACACACAGGCAGTAGTGGAGCACACACAGGCAGTAGTGGTGCACACACAGGCAGTAGTGGTGCTCACACAGGCAGTAGTGGTGCACACATATGCAGTAGTGGAGCACACACAGGCAGTAGTGGTGCACACACAGGCAGTAGTGGTGCTCACACAGGCAGTAGTGGTGCACACACAGGCAGTAGTGGAGCACACATAGGCAGTAGTGGTGCACACACAGGCAGTAGTGGTGCACACACAGGCAGTAGTGGAGCACACACAGACAGTAGTGATTCTCACACACAGGCAATAGTGGTTCTCACACACAGGCAGTAGTGGTGCATACACAGGCAGTAGTGGTGCACACACAGGCAGTAGTGGTGCACACACAGGGAGTAGTGGTGCTCACACACAGGCAGTAGTGGTGCACACACAGGCAGTAGTGGTGCACACACAGGCAGTAGTTGTGCATACACAGGCAGTAGTGGTGCACACAGGCAGTAGTGGTGCATACACAGGCAGTAATGGTGCATACACAGGCAGTAGTGGTGCACACTAAGGCAGTAGTGGTGCACACACAGGCAGTAGTGCATACACAGGCAGTAGTGGTGCACACAGGCAGTTGTGGTACATTCACAGGCAGTAGTGGTGCACACACAGGCAGTAGTGGTGCATACACAGGCAGTAGTGGTGCACACACAGGCAGTAGTGGTGCACACACAGGCAGTAGTGGTGCATACACAGGCAGTAGTGGTGCACACACAGGCAGTAGTGGTGCACACACAGGCAGTAGTTGTGCATACACAGGCAGTAGTGGTGCATACACAGGCAGTAGTGGTGCACACACAGGCAGTAGTGGTGCACACACAGGCAGTAGTGGTGCATACACAGGCAGTAGTGGTGCATACACAGACAGTAGTGGTGCACACTAAGGCAGTAGTGGTGCACACACAGGCAGTAGTTGTGCATACACAGGCAGTAGTGGTGCACACAGGCAGTAGTGGTGCACACATGCAGCAGTGGTCTATTCACAGGCAGTAGTGGTGCATACACAGACAGTAGTGGTGCACACTAAGGCAGTAGTGGTGCACACACAGGCAGTAGTTGTGCATACACAGGCAGTAGTGGTGCACACACAGGCAGTAGTGGTGCACACACAGGCAGTAGTGGTGCACACACAGGCAGTAGTGGTGTATTCACAGGCAGTAGTGGTGCACACACAGGCAGTAGTGGTGCATACACAGGCAGTAGTGGTGCATACACAGGCAGTAGTGGTGCATACACAGGCAGTAGTGGTGCTCACACAGGCAGTAGTGGTGCATACACAGGCAGTAGTCGTGCTCACACAGGCAGTAGTGGTGCTCACACAGGCAGTAGTGGTGCACACACAGGCAGCAGTGGTGCACACACAGGCAGTAGTGGTGCACACACAGGCAGTAGTGGTGCTCACACAGGCAGTAGTGGAGCACACACAGGCAGTAGTAGTGCACACACAGGCAGTAGTGGTGCTCACACAGGCAGTAGTGGTGCACACACAGGCAGTAGTGGTGCTCACACAGGCAGTAGTGGTGCACACACAGGCAGTAGTGGAGCACACACAGGCAGTAGTGGTGCACACACAGGCAGTAGTGGAGCACACACAGGTAGTAGTAGTGCTCACACAGGCAGTAGTGGTGCACACATAGGCAGTAGTGGAGCACACACAGGCAGTAGTGGTGCACACACAGGCAGTAGTGGTGCTCACACAGGCAGTAGTGGAGCACACACAGGCAGTAGTGGAGCACACACGGGCAGTAGTAGTGCTCACACAGGCAATAGTGGTGCACACAGGCAGTAGTGGTGCATACACAGGCAGTAGTGGTGCACACAGGCAGTAGTGGTGCACACAGGCAGTAGTGGTGCACACATGCAGCAGTGGTCCATTCACAGGCAGTAGTGGTGCATACACAAACAGTAGTGGTGCACACTAAGGCAGTAGTGGTGCACACACAGGCAGTAGTTGTGCATACACAGGCAGTAGTGGTGCACACACAGGCAGTAGTGGTGCACACACAGGCAGTAGTGGTGCACACACAGGCAGTAGTGGTGTATTCACAGGCAGTAGTGGTGCACACACAGGCAGTAGTGGTGCATACACAGGCAGTAGTGGTGCATACACAGGTAGTAGTGGTGCTCACACAGGCAGTAGTGGTGCATACACAGGCAGTAGTCGTGCTCACACAGGCAGTAGTGGTGCTCACACAGGCAGTAGTGGTGCACACACAGGCAGCAGTGGTGTACACACAGGCAGTAGTGGTGCACACACAGGCAGTAGTGGTGCTCACACAGGCAGTAGTGGAGCACACACAGGCAGTAGTAGTGCACACACAGGCAGTAGTGGTGCTCACACAGGCAGTAGTGGTGCACACACAGGCAGTAGTGGTGCTCACATAGGCAGTAGTGGTGCACACACAGGCAGTAGTGGAGCACACACAGGCAGTAGTGGTGCACACACAGGCAGTAGTGGAGCACACACAGGTAGTAGTAGTGCTCACACAGGCAGTAGTGGTGCACACATAGGCAGTAGTGGAGCACACACAGGCAGTAGTGGTGCACACACAGGCAGTAGTGGTGCTCACACAGGCAGTAGTGGAGCACACACAGGCAGTAGTGGAGCACACACAGGCAGTAGTGGTGCACACACAGGCAGTAGTGGTGCACACACAGGCAGTAGTGGTGCACACACAGGCAGTAGTGGTGTATTCACAGGCAGTAGTGGTGCACACACAGGCAGTAGTGGTGCACACACAGGCAGTAGTGGAGCACACACAGGCAGTAGTGGTGCACACACAGGCAGTAGTGGTGCTCACACAGGCAGTAGTGGTGCACACACAGGCAGTAGTGGTGCTCACACAGGCAGTAGTGGTGCACACACAGGCAGTAGTGGAGCACACACAGGCAGTAGTGGTGCACACACAGGCAGTAGTGGAGCACACACAGGTAGTAGTAGTGCTCACACAGGCAGTAGTGGTGCACACATAGGCAGTAGTGGAGCACACACAGGCAGTAGTGGTGCACACACAGGCAGTAGTGGTGCTCACACAGGCAGTAGTGGAGCACACACAGGCAGTAGTGGAGCACACACAGGCAGTAGTAGTGCTCACACAGGCAGTAGTGGTGCACACAGGCAGTAGTGGTGCATACACAGGCAGTAGTGGTGCACACAGGCAGTAGTGGTGCACACATGCAGCAGTGGTCCATTCACAGGCAGTAGTGGTGCATACACAGACAGTAGTGGTGCACACTAAGGCAGTAGTGGTGCACACACAGGCAGTAGTTGTGCATACACAGGCAGTAGTGGTGCACACACAGGCAGTAGTGGTGCACACACAGGCAGTAGTGGTGCACACACAGGCAGTAGTGGTGCACACACAGGCAGTAGTGGTGTATTCACAGGCAGTAGTGGTGCACACACAGGCAGTAGTGGTGCATACACAGGCAGTAGTGGTGCATACACAGGCAGTAGTGGTGCTCACACAGGCAGTAGTGGTGCATACACAGGCAGTAGTCGTGCTCACACAGGCAGTAGTGGTGCTCACACAGGCAGTAGTGGTGCACACACAGGCAGCAGTGGTGTACACACAGGCAGTAGTGGTGCACACACAGGCATTAGTGGAGCACACACAGGTAGTAGTAGTGCTCACACAGGCAGTAGTGGAGCACACACAGGCAGTAGTAGTGCACACACAGGCAGTAGTGGTGCTCACACAGGCAGTAGTGGTGCACACACAGGCAGTAGTGGAGCACACACAGGTAGTAGTGCTCACACAGGCAGTAGTGGAGCACACACAGGCAGTAGTAGTGCACACACAGGCAGTAGTGGTGCTCACACAGGCAGTAGTGGTGCACACACAGGCAGTAGTGGTGCTCACATAGGCAGTAGTGGTGCACACACAGGCAGTAGTGGAGCACACACAGGCAGTAGTGGTGCACACACAGGCAGTAGTGGAGCACACACAGGTAGTAGTAGTGCTCATACAGGCAGTAATGGTGCACACACAGGCAGTAGTGGTGCACACACAGGCAGTAGTGGTGCTCACACAGGCAGTAGTGGAGCACACACAGGCAGTAGTGGAGCACACACAGGCAGTAGTGGTGCACACACAGGCAGTAGTGGTGCACACACAGGCAGTAGTGGTGCACACACAGGCAGTAGTGGAGCACACACAGGCAGTAGTGGTGCACACACAGGCAGTAGTGGTGCACACACAGGCATTAGTGGAGCACACACAGGTAGTAGTAGTGCTCACACAGGCAGTAGTGGAGCACACACAGGCAGTAGTAGTGCACACACAGGCAGTAGTGGTGCACACACAGGCAGTAGTGGTGCACACACAGGCAGTAGTGGAGCACACACAGGCAGCAGTGGTGTACACACAGGCAGTAGTGGTGCACACACAGGCATTAGTGGAGCACACACAGGTAGTAGTAGTGCTCACACAGGCAGTAGTGGAGCACACACAGGCAGTAGTAGTGCACACACAGGCAGTAGTGGTGCTCACACAGGCAGTAGTGGTGCACACACAGGCAGTAGTGGAGCACACACAGGTAGTAGTGCTCACACAGGCAGTAGTGGAGCACACACAGGCAGTAGTAGTGCACACACAGGCAGTAGTGGTGCTCACACAGGCAGTAGTGGTGCACACACAGGCAGTAGTGGTGCTCACATAGGCAGTAGTGGTGCACACACAGGCAGTAGTGGAGCACACACAGGCAGTAGTGGTGCACACACAGGCAGTAGTGGAGCACACACAGGTAGTAGTAGTGCTCACACAGGCAGTAATGGTGCACACACAGGCAGTAGTGGTGCACACACAGGCAGTAGTGGTGCTCACACAGGCAGTAGTGGAGCACACACAGGCAGTAGTGGAGCACACACAGGCAGTAGTGGTGCACACACAGGCAGTAGTGGTGCACACACAGGCAGTAGTGGTGCACACACAGGCAGTAGTGGTGCACACACAGGCAGTAGTGGAGCACACACAGGCAGTAGTGGTGCACACACAGGCAGTAGTGGTGCACACACAGGCAGTAGTGGTGTATTCACAGGCAGTAGTGGTGCACACACAGGCAGTAGTGGAGCACACACAGGCAGTAGTGGTGCACACACAGGCAGTAGTGGAGCACACACAGGCAGTAGTGGTGCACACACAGGCAGTAGTGGTGCACACACAGGCAGTAGTGGTGTATTCACAGGCAGTAGTGGTGCACACACAGGCAGTAGTGGAGCACACACAGGCAGTAGTGGTGCACACACAGGCAGTAGTGGTGCACACACAGGCAGTAGTGGTGCTCACACAGGCAGTAGTGGTGCACACACACAGGCAGTAGTGGTGCACACAGGCAGTAGTGGTGCACACACAGGCAGTAGTGGTGCACACACAGGCAGTAGTGGAGCACACACAGGCAGTAGTGGTGCACACACAGGCAGTAGTGGTGTATATGTGGCGCCCCTGACCTGGTCAGGCACCACTGAGTACTGCACCCATGCTGGGGACAGTACAATACAGGTAATCCAGAAGGCTGACCGGGGTGTGGAGCACAGGCGCATAGTGATCAGGTCTCACACATGTACCCATGAGAGGACCCCTGGGGATCCCAGGAGGGGGAAAAGCCTTGACCTTCACTGGAATAGTGGAGGGGGCCAAAAGCCTCCATCTCCTCTCAAGGGGTGTGGTAAGAGAATCTGGTTGCTAGGTGGCGTAGGCAAGAACAGGAGAGGAGGGGCAGTGAGTCAGTTAGAGCAGAACTCCATAGGGCTCAGTGAGGAGCAGACCTGTGGGGCTGTTGCTGTCTAACAGTGCCCGCGCAGTGGCTACTGACGGGGGAGAACGGTCAACTAGGAGTGCTACCCGAAATCCATCTTCAGCTAGAGAGAGGGCACGGAGTGGGAAGTAAGGAGACTGCTAGAGAGTACCAGGCCCAAACGGGCGGCAGATCCCGAAGCGGAGATAGATCCAGCTTTCTTTTGCTAAACCTGCCGGTGTGGGGCTCTCAAAGCCCACGCCACAACACCACAAAAGCCGCAGCCACGTAGCCACAGTTAGGGCCCATAGCTCACAGGAGGCAAGAAGCTGGAGTGATCTGGCCCAGGCAACAAGCACACGGCAAACGAAGGGGAGTGAGGCTGCAGCAACTTCCCTGGGTGACCCCCATAGGGACTCAAAGTCGGGGTCACCCCAAACCACCAAGGGCTAAGGAAGGCGAGTTAGTAGTCACCCTCACAAGTCAGCCTGAAGGACACCTGGTTCCCGCCTGGTTCATCCCAGCTACGCCCGGGTTACTCACCCTGCCACCTGAAGTGAGTAAAACCCCTGAAAGACATCCTGCTTGTGTGGAGTTATTCTGCGCCTTGTGGTACTACGCACCTACATCGGGCCCTGGGGCTTGCCTCACTCTCAGGGGGCTATTCCAACTAACTGCACATACCATCAGCCCCAGGCGACCCTCAATCTGCAGTGGCGGTCCCTACTGGCCGCAATACTGAGAGTGGAGTCACGACAAGAAGAAGATCTCCTACCTGTGACCAGATCCAGCTACGTGGAGTCCCTGAAGGTAATGCACCGACACAACACCTGTGGGGCTTCACATCTGGCGTCACGAACAGGATAAGGACTAGACCTGTTCAGACAGGTGACCATGTGCCTAGGCGGTCCGCTTGAAAAATTGGAAGCGCCGCCATATTGCCACCATGAAAAGCGCGCTGAAAAACAACAGCAGCCCGCGCTGGGAGAAGTTACCGCCCACGAAGAGGTGTGGCTACCCAGAGATCCCCTGCAGAGTTCGGACCTCGCTTGTGAAGAGAGTGGAAGCGTCCAGAGACGTCGGGACAGAAAGGGAGCCAGAAGCCTGCTGCTGGGAGAGGAGCTGCTGAAAGAGGCAGAGCAGAAACTGAACAGCTTGCTACTAGAGGCAACGACGAGTCCACTGCTGGGAAATCGTGCAGAAGACGGCGCAGAAGAAATGGCGTCTGACCGCAGAAACCCAGAACCGGGCTCCGCTGCCTGGTGGTATCGGGAGCTGGCCCAGTTCTGCGACCGACTGGAGACCCGGGTCGTGGAGCAGATCAGAGAAGAACGCATGGAACTTCTGGAGATGGCTGCCGCGGTTCAGGCCTATGAGAGGGGAACCGCACGACGAGTGCCAGACCGGACGGCGACGACTCAGACCCCGATGCTGCCACCGATGGGTGAGTCCAGTATTACCCCTGCCGGCCCGGATGCCCCGACCCCTGCTGCCACGCCCGCGGTCCCTGAAGAGGCGCCCGGCGCGGCGACGCTGAGCCAGGCCGCAGCCACGCCAGGTGCGGCCCGCCAAGCCCAGGCCGCCGCAGCGATGCCCTGCTCGGCCCGCCAAGCCCCGGCCGCCGCAGCGATGCCCTGCTCGGCCCGCCAAGACCCGGCCGCCGCAGCGATGCCCTGCTCGGCCCGCCAAGCCCCGGCCGCCGCAGCGATGCCCTGCTCGGCCCGCCAAGCCCCGGCCGCCGCAGCGATGCCCTGCTCGGCCCACCAAGACCCGGTCCCTGCAGCGACGCCCAGCCCAGCCTGCACAGATCCCATCGCAGCTGCGACGCCGATCCAGGCCGCCGCCATACAGGGCGCGGCCCGCCAAGACCAGGCCGCCGCCATACAGGGCGCGGCCCGCCAAGACCAGGCCGCCGCCAAACAGGGCGCGGCCCGCCAAGACCAGGCCGCCGCCATGCCGGGCGCGGCCCGCCAAGACCAGGCCGCCGCCATGCCAGGCGCGGCCCGCCAAGACCAGGCCGCCGCCAAACAGGGCGCGGCCCGCCAAGAGATTGCATCACCATTTACCCCGGCCTGCAAGGCCAGAGCAGACACCGCTCCCCAGTCCAAAGAGGTCCCTGCTGGAAAGCCCACGCTGGGGGAGGACCCCGAATACTGGCGGCTGAAGGCTGACATGGAGGCCAAGTTTCCACAATGGTTGGTGGACCGGTACATGCTCCCTCCGCACACCCCCAAGAGGATTCCAGCAATCCCTGCAGCAACCACGCCAAAGAGTCCCCTGCCTGAGCCTGCTGAAGAAAGCCCATCCCCAGCACTGCCACCAAAGGAGTGCCAAGAAGAACTAAGGGGGAGAGGAGGCCAGGAAGCTGAGGAGCTGACTCTGGAGCCACCAGCAGTGGATCCATACTCAGAGCCGGAGATGTTGCCCTATTCCCGTTGGGATGAGGAAGACCTGACACCGTCCGCTGACGAAGATCTGCCTAAAAGTCTCACCTGGGAGCTTGCAAGCTGTACCACGCAGAGTTCAGGCCGCAAGACAAGGCGTCGCAACAGAACAACGCTGTCCCCTGCACCGCCATCCCCAGAGCAGAGGGAAGTCACGGCCAGAGACCTACAAGAAAAAAGGTTCCTGAGAAGAGCCCAAGCACAGGTCAGAGGACCCCTTTGTAGAGGAGTTGTGGAAGACTTTAACTTGAAAAGCGGATACGGCTTTATTGTTGCACCTGGTATCAAAGAAGGTATCTTCGTCAATAGAAGAGATGTGAGAGCTCATCTGCCTAGAGGACACCCTGGCAGAAACCTAAAGATGGGGGATTCAGTACAGTTTACCATGCATCAAGGCGAGAGAGGACTGTACGCGCTTGACGTAGCACAATGTACCAGCAAACCTTACAGCCACCCCATGCTACAGGAAAGAGAAACAGATACAGGAAAGGAAACAGATGAAGATAGAGAAAGCAGAGACAAGGAACCTGCAGATGAGACAACAACAGATGAAGAAAGAGGCCAAGAAAGCAACAGGTGCCGCAGCCCTACAGGCCCAAGCCCTGGTGAAATGGAGGAGTAAAGTAAAGAAAGAAGTTATCAGTTAAAGTTTTGAAAAAGTTTGTTTTGCAACGTTTTAAAGTTCAAGAATGTGCCCACATAAACTATTGTGAGAAAAACCATAAACCTTAAGGCTATGAACTGGCTATAGCCACAAACTCTCGCAGTGTAAATAGTTACACCAGAGGGCACCACCACCACCAGAGTCAGCCTGTTTAGGGGCTTGGCTCGTCTGCAACCAGGAGGGGCCCGTCCGTATATAGGGCCTTGGCTCACCTGCGACCAGAGAGCATGCCTGTTTATGGGGCCTGGCTCTCCACCACAAAGAGGGTACCTGGTCAGCACCAACTGTGGAGGCCGCCTCTGCATCCTGCCAGAAGAGGCTGAAGGCGCGGATCCACCAGGCCAGGTATACCCTGAAGACCACCAGACCATGAAAGCCGCCCCTACATCCTGCCAGAAGTGGCTGAAGCCGCGGCCAACGTGAGAGGGTTTTGGGTGGGTTAACGGACTTGTGGGTGGAGGGTGGTGATGTATGGTACCTGGTGCTTTTAAAAATGTTTTACATGTTTTAATGTTTTATGCATTTTAAAATGTTGTCTTGCAGCCCGAGGACGTGCTGGTGATAACTAAGGGGGAATGTGGCGCCCCTGACCTGGTCAGGCACCACTGAGTACTGCACCCATGCTGGGGACAGTACAATACAGGTAATCCAGAAGGCTGACCGGGGTGTGGAACACAGGCGCATAGTGATCAGGTCTCACACATGTACCCATGAGAGGACCCCTGGGGATCCCAGGAGGGGGAAAAGCCTTGACCTTCACTGGAATAGTGGAGGGGGCCAAAAGCCTCCATCTCCTCTCAAGGGGTGTGGTAAGAGAATCTGGTTGCTAGGTGGCGTAGGCAAGAACAGGAGAGGAGGGGCAGTGAGTCAGTTAGAGCAGAACTCCATAGGGCTCAGTGAGGAGCAGACCTGTGGGGCTGTTGCTGTCTAACAGCGCCCGCGCAGTGGCTACTGACGGGGGAGAACGGTCAACTAGGAGTGCTACCCGAAATCCATCTTCAGCTAGAGAGAGGGCACGGAGTGGGAAGTAAGGAGACTGCTAGAGAGTACCAGGCCCAAACGGGCGGCAGATCCCGAAGCGGAGATAGATCCAGCTTTCTTTTGCTAAACCTGCCGGTGTGGGGCTCTCAAAGCCCACGCCACAACACCACAAAAAGCCGCAGCCACGTAGCCACAGTTAGGGCCCATAGCTCACAGGAGGCAAGAAGCTGGAGTGATCTGGCCCAGGCAACAAGCACACGGCAAACGAAGGGGAGTGAGGCTTCAGCAACTTCCCTGGGTGACCCCCATAGGGACTCAAAGTCGGGGTCACCCCAAACCACCAAGGGCTAAGGAAGGCGAGTTAGTAGTCACCCTCACAAGTCAGCCTGAAGGACACCTGGTTCCCGCCTGGTTCATCCCAGCTACGCCCGGGTTACTCACCCTGACACCTGAAGTGAGTAAAAACCCTGAAAGACATTCTGCCTGTGTGGAGTTATTCTGCGCCTTGTGGTACTACGCACCTACATCGGGCCCTGGGGCTTGCCTCACTCTCAGGGGGCTATTCCAACTAACTGCACCCACCATCAGCCCCAGGCGACCCTCAATCTGCAGTGGCGGTCCCTACTGGCCGCAATACTGAGAGTGGCGTCACGACAAGAAGAAGATCTGCTACCTGTGACCAGATCCAGCTACGTGGAGTCCCTGAAGGTAATGCACCGACACAACACCTGTGGGGCTTCACATATACACAGGCAGTAGTGGTGTATACACAGGCAGTAGTGGTGCACACACAGGCAGTAGTGGTGCACACACAGGCAGTAGTGGTGTATACACAGGCAGTAGTGGTGTATACACAGGCAGTAGTGGTGTATACACAGGCAGTAGTGGTGCACACACAGGCAGTAGTGGTGTATACACAGGCAGTAGTGGTGTATACACAGGCAGTAGTGGTGTATACACAGGCAGTAGTGGTGCACACACAGGCAGTAGTGGAGCACACACAGGCAGTAGTGGTGCACACACAGGCAGTAGTGGTGCACACACAGGCAGTAGTGGTGTATTCACAGGCAGTAGTGGTGCACACACAGGCAGTAGTGGAGCACACACAGGCAGTAGTGGTGCACACACAGGCAGTAGTGGTGCACACACAGGCAGTAGTGGTGCTCACACAGGCAGTAGTGGTGCACACACACAGGCAGTAGTGGTGCACACAGGCAGTAGTGGTGCACACACAGGCAGTAGTGGTGCACACACAGGCAGTAGTGGTGCACACACAGGCAGTAGTGGAGCACACACAGGCAGTAGTGGTGCACACACAGGCAGTAGTGGTGTATACACAGGCAGTAGTGGTGCACACACAGGCAGTAGTGGTGTATACACAGGCAGTAGTGGTGTATACACAGGCAGTAGTGGTGTATACACAGGCAGTAGTGGTGCACACACAGGCAGTAGTGGTGTATACACAGGCAGTAGTGGTGTATACACAGGCAGTAGTGGTGTATACACAGGCAGTAGTGGTGCACACACAGGCAGTAGTGGAGCACACACAGGCAGTAGTGGTGCACACACAGGCAGTAGTGGTGCACACACAGGCAGTAGTGGTGTATTCACAGGCAGTAGTGGTGCACACACAGGCAGTAGTGGAGCACACACAGGCAGTAGTGGTGCACACACAGGCAGTAGTGGTGCACACACAGGCAGTAGTGGTGCTCACACAGGCAGTAGTGGTGCACACACACAGGCAGTAGTGGTGTACACAGGCAGTAGTGGTGCACACACAGGCAGTAGTGGTGCACACACAGGCAGTAGTGGTGCACACACAGGCAGTAGTGGAGCACACACAGGCAGTAGTGGTGCACACACAGGCAGTAGTGGTGTATACACAGGCAGTAGTGGTGCACACACAGGCAGTAGTGGTGTATACACAGGCAGTAGTGGTGTATACACAGGCAGTAGTGGTGTATACACAGGCAGTAGTGGTGCACACACAGGCAGTAGTGGTGTATACACAGGCAGTAGTGGTGTATACACAGGCAGTAGTGGTGTATACACAGGCAGTAGTGGTGCACACACAGGCAGTAGTGGAGCACACACAGGCAGTAGTGGTGCACACACAGGCAGTAGTGGTGCACACACAGGCAGTAGTGGTGTATTCACAGGCAGTAGTGGTGCACACACAGGCAGTAGTGGAGCACACACAGGCAGTAGTGGTGCACACACAGGCAGTAGTGGTGCACACACAGGCAGTAGTGGTGCTCACACAGGCAGTAGTGGTGCACACACACAGGCAGTAGTGGAGCACACACAGGCAGTAGTGGTGCACACACAGGCAGTAGTGGTGTATACACAGGCAGTAGTGGTGCACACACAGGCAGTAGTGGTGCACACACAGGCAGTAGTGGAGCACACACAGGCAGTAGTGGTGTATACACAGGCAGTAGTGGTGCACACACAGGCAGTAGTGGTGTATACACAGGCAGTAGTGGTGTATACACAGGCAGTAGTGGTGTATACACAGGCAGTAGTGGTGCATACACAGGCAGTAGTGGTGTATACACAGGCAGTAGTGGTGTATACACAGGCAGTAGTGGTGCACACACAGGCAGTAGTGGTGCATACACAGGCAGTAGCGCACACACAGGCAGTAGTGGTGCACACACAGGCAGTAGTGGTGCACACACAGGCAGTAGTGGTGCACACACAGGCAGTAGTGGTGTATACACAGGCAGTAGTGGAGCATACACAGGCAGTAGTGGTGCACACACAGGCAGTAGCGCACACACAGGCAGTAGTGGTGTATACACAGGCAGTAGTGGTGCACACACAGGCAGTAGTGGTGTATACACAGGCAGTAGTGGTGCACACACAGGCAGTAGTGGTGCACACATGTGCTCTGCTCTGCAGCACCCCGGCTTGTGAGCAGGCAGATGGCATCACAGGCAGGAGGTGGGTCTTGTGCTGGGGGCTCTGGTGATGTGGTGGAGCAGAGCTCGCTGAGCCTGTGCGGTGTGATCTGCTCCTCTGCAGCTTCTCCACTGGATTATACTTCTCTCCAGCAATGGATCCTGCACAGCTCGGGGGATCCGCGGCCAGTAACCCCCTCCGCGCCGGGCAGCTGTGAGCAGGCTGGAGGCTCAATGACAAGATCCTGGCACTTTCCTCAAGGCTCCTCCGGCTCCTCACATTAGTGCTGCGGGGTCCAGGATGCTCCACAGCCCCTCACACACAGCGGCTCCCCGGGGCGCGGGGTCTTCATAGAGGTAGGTGACGGCTTCATCCAGGGGGACTACAAGTCTCAGGCTGAGCATGCTGAGATGTGCAGGAGAGCTCAGTGCCAGCAATGAATCCTTATTATCAACAGCACAGGCTCATGGGGGTAGACCTTCCCTGGCTGACAACAGAGAGCAATGGAGACAAAACATTCTGAAGTTGGATTGTGCTGAACTGCATGGCTTTAATAGTTGAAAAATATGTATCTGTCTATCTATCCCTCTATCTATCTATCTATCTATCCCTCTATCCATCTATCTATCCCTCTATCTATCTATCCCTCTATCTATCTATCTATCTATCTATCCCTCTATCTATCTATCTATCTATCCCTCTATCTATTATCTATCCATCTATCTATCTATCTATCTATCTATCTATCTATCCCTCTATCTATCTATCTATCTATCTATCCCTCTATCTATCCCTACCTCTATCTATCTATCTATCTATCCCTCTATCTATCTATCTATCTATCTATCCCTCTATCTATTATCTATCCATCTATCTATCTATCTATCTATCTATCTATCCCTCTATCTATCCCTACCTCTATCTATCTATCTATCCCTCTATCTATCTATCTATCTATCTATCTATCCCTCTATCTATCCCTCTATCTATCTATCTATCTATCTATCTATCTATCCCTCTATCTATTATCTATCCATCTATCTATCTATCTATCTATCCCTCTATCTATCCCTACCTCTATCTATCTATCTATCTATCTATCTATCTATCTATCCCTCTATCTATCTATCTATCCCTCTATCTATCTATCTATCTATCTATCCATCCATCTATCTATCTATCCCTCTATCTATCTATCTATTTATCTATCTATCCCTCTATCTATCTATCCCTCTATCCATTATCTATGTATATATCTATCTGTCCGTCCGTCCGTCTATCTATCCCTCTATCTATCTATCTATCCCTCTATCTATCTATCTATCTATTTATCTGTCTATGTATCCATCCATCCATCCAACCATCTCATATCCACCTGTCTAAAATTCAAGTCTACCTAGTAATTAGATATTACAATGGTAGTACTCTCAGGAGGGGGAGTAGCAAAGATGTTGAAGTCTTGGCAAAGCTATCAAACTATCCATCTTATCTATCTATCTATTTCCATCCTTCGCTCCATCTATCTATCCCTCTATCTATCTATACATTTATCTATCTATCCCTCTATCTCTCCATCCATCCCTCTATCTCCATCCCTCGCTCTATCTCTCCATCCTTCCCTCTATCTCCATCCCTCGCTCTATCTCTCCATCCATCCCTCTATCTCCTTCCCTTGCTCTATCTCTCCATCCATCCCTCTATCTCTATCCTTCGCTCTATCTCTCCATCCATCCCTCTATCTCCTTCCCTCGCTCTATCTCTCCATCCATCCCTCTATCTCTCCATCCATCCCTCTATCTCCATCCTTCGCTCTATCTATCCATCCATCCCCCTTTCTCCATCCCTCGCTCTATCTCCATCCTTCGCTCTATCTCTCCATCCATCCCTCTATCTCCTTCCCTCGCTCTATCTCCATCCTTCGCTCTATCTCTCCATCCATCCCTCTATCTCTCCATCCATCCCTCTTTCTCCATCCCTCGCTCTATCTCCATCCTTCGCTCTATCTCTCCATCCATCCCTCTATCTCCTTCCCTCGCTCTATCTCCATCCTTCGCTCTATCTCTCCATCCATCCCTCTATCTCTCCATCCATCCCTCTTTCTCCATCCCTCGCTCTATCTCCATCCTTCGCTCTATCTCTCCATCCATCCCTCTATCTCCATCCATCCCTCTATCTCTCCATCCATCCCTCTATCTCCATCCCTCTATCTCCATCCCTCGCTCTATCTTCTTCCCTCGCTCTATCTCTCCATCCATCCCTCTATCTCCTTCCCTTGCTCTATCTCTCCATCCATCCCTCTATCTCCTTCCCTTGCTCTATCTCTCCATCCATCCCTCTCTCTATCTCCATCCATCCCTCTATCTCCATCCCTCGGTCTATGTCTCCATCCATCCCTCTATCTCCATCCATCCCTCTATCTCTCCATCCATCCCTCTATCTCCTTCCCTCGCTCTGCCCACTGTCTGTCTCTAGCAGTATTGTAGATCCTGTAGTGATTGCAGCCATTAGTGGATCCTTCTTTGATACAATCAGTAATTACATACCCTGCAGTTGTGCTTCTTCCAGTCTTGCAGGGAATCCCCCTCCGCTCTTCTGAGCTTTCCTGAATCCCCCTGACTCCTTTATTCTTCCCATTAAGGATTTTCTGGAACTTCCAGGCTGCTCTTGTGTCTCCCCCAGGAGTTGAGTCGCTGCTTTCGCACCATTGTGACACATGGGAGCTCATGTATCAGTATATATAGTATATGGACTGTCAGGCCGGTATCTAACCTGTGAACATTTTGTAATCTTATGTTTTATATTCCTTTCTATATATCTTATATCTCTGACATTTCAGAATAGTTGATCTTCTGGCATCAGGTCACATTGGTGGTGGAGTAATGGATGTGACTGGATATGGGGGGAAAACTTTTCTTGTGTGGGCAATTATAATTGTCAGGAAAGAGGAGAAAGGACGAGGCGGCTTCTAATGCAGAGTGGTGAGGATGATGCTAGTGGTAGTCATTGTGATGATAATAATAGCTATCATTGTGCTAAAGGGAACCAGCATCCATCCAGCCATCTATCTATCTATATCAGGGGCCGACATATCAGGGGTGCAAATTGGGGCCCAGGAGGTCAGGGGGCCACCACCATCTCAAAAGCAGGTGGCATTATGAGGAGCTATGGGACCATAAAGTGCCCAGATAATGTTCCTGTACAGGGGCTTCCTCAGTATGTGTCCACCACTGGGTCTATCCACCCATCCATCCAACCATTCTTCTATCTATCTATCTATCTATCTATCTATCTATCTATCCCTCTATCTATCTATCCCTCTATCTATCTATCCCTCTATCTATCTATCCCTCTATCTATCTATCCCTCTATCTATCTATCCCTCTATCTATCTATCTATCTATCCCTCTATCTATCTATCCCTCTATCTATCTATCTATCTATCTATCTATCTATCTATCTATCTATCTATCTATCTATCCCTCTATCTATCTATCTATCTATCTATCTATCCCTCTATCTATCCCTCTATCTATCTATCTATCTATCTATCCCTCTATCTATCTATCCCTCTATCTATCTATCCCTCTATCTATCTATCTATCTATCTATCTATCTATCTATCTATCTATCTATCTATCTATCTATCTATCTATCTATCCCTCTATCTATCTATCCCTCTATCTATCTATCTATCTATCTATCTATCTATCTATCTATCTATCTATCTATCTATCTATCTATCTATCCCTCTATCTATCTATCTATCTATCTATCTATCTATCTATCCCTCTATCTATCTATCTATCTATCTATCTATCCCTCTATCTATCTATCCCTCTATCTATCTATCCCTCTATCTATCTATCTATCTATCTATCCCTCTATCTATCTATCCCTCTATCTATCTATCTATCTATCTATCCCTCTATCTATCTATCTATCTATCTATCTATCATCCAACCATTCTTCTATCTATCTATCTATCTATCTATCTATCTATCCCTCTATCTATCTATCCCTCTATCTATCTATCTATCCCTCTATCTATCTATCTATCTATCCCTCTATCTATCTATCTATCCCTCTATCTATCTATCTATCTATCTATCTATCTATCTATCTATCTATCTATTAATCTATCTCTCTATCTCTCTATCTATCTCTCTATCTATTAATATATCTATCTATCTCTCTATTTATCTCTCTATCTATCTACCACTCCATCCCTCTATCCACCCAGCGCATGCGCAATAGTGCTCAGTTTTACCCTCCTGACTGATTTTCGCTATGCTTAACTGTTTCCACCAAGTTTTTTGTTTTAAAAATAAGTTTGTAACCAAATACATCTAGTGGTCAGATCTTGAGCATAACTTAAAAAAAACACTTCCAAAAACACCATCTCCATCATCTGCCAGCACACCAGAGTCTAGTGATCAGACCATGCAAGACGTCTGCTGAAATCCTTCCTCCACTGACCGATGTGATTGACAACATCATCCACTCACCGCTCGATATTTCTGCCTGGCTGGTGCATGTAGAGTTTGCTTTACCCCATAATGCGTGGGAAAACTAACTTTATTATGCGCATGCGCCGATCTGTGTCATCAGGTTCATCATTTCAAGGTGGGGCATCTATACTAAATGGAGGACATCTGTTTGAAAGGCTTAGATGCTGTACCAATAAGGAATGAAGCCAAAGTGGCGCATGCGCAAAGAAAAAGCTAATTACTCTGCCAACAACAGGGCAAAACAAACTGTGCTGTGCATGTTCTGGTCCTGTGCTGCGCATGTCCTGGTCCTGTGCTGTGCATGTTCTGTTTCTGTGCTGCACATGTCCTGGTCCTGTGCTGTGCATGTTCTGTTTCTGTGCTGCACATGTCCTGGTCCTTTGCTGCGCATGTACTGGTCCTGTGCTGTGCATGTCCTGGTCCTGTGCATGTCCTGGTCCTGTGCATGTTCTAGTCCTGTGCTCTGCATGTACTGTTCCTGTGCATGTCCTGGTTCTGTGCATGTTCTAGTCCTGTGCTGTGCATGTACTGTTCCTGTGCTGCGCATGTCCTGGTCCTGTGCTGCAAATGTCCTGGCCCTGTACTGTACATGTCCTGGTCCTGTGCATGTCCTGGTCCTGTGCTGTGCATGCCCTGCATCTGTGGTGTGCATATCCTGGTCCTGTGCTGTGCATGTCCTGGTCCTGTGCTGCGTATGTCCTGGTCCTGTGCATGTCCTGGTCCTGTGCTGCGCATGTCCTGGTCCTGTGCTGCGTATGTCCTGGTCCTGTGCATGCCCTGGTCCTGTGCTGCGCATGTCCTGGTCCTGTGCTGCGCATGTTCTGGACCTGTGCTGCGCATGTTCTGGACCTGTGCTGCGCATGTCCTGGTCTTGTGCTGCGCATGTCCTGGTCTTGTGCTGCACATGTCCTGATCCTGTGCATTTCCTGGTCCTGTGCTGCGTATGTGCTGGTCTTGTGCTGCGTATATGCTGGTCTTGTGCTGCACATGTCGTGGCCCTGTGCTGCGCATGTCCTGGTCCTGTGCTGCGCATATCCTAGTCTTGTGCTGCGCATGTCCTGGTCCTGTGCTGCGCATGTCCTGGTCCTGTGCTGCGCATGTCCTGGTCCTGTGCTGCACATGTCCTGGTCCTGTGCTGCACATGTCCTGGTCCTATGCATGTCCTGGTCCTGTGCTGCATATGTGCTGGTCTTGTGCTGCGTATGTGCTGGTCTTGTGCTGCACATCTCGTGGTCCTGTGCTGCGCATGTCCTAGTCTTATGCTGCACATGTCCTGGTCCTGTGCTGCGCATGTCCTAGTCTTGTGCTGCGCATGTCCTGGTCCTGTGCTGCGCATGTCCTGGTCCTGTGCTGCGCATGTCCTGGTCCTGTGCTGCACATGTCCTGGTCTTGTGCTGCACATGTCCTGGTCCTGTGCATGTCCTGGTCCTGTGCTGCGTACGTGCTGGTCTTGTGCTGCGTATGTGCTGGTCTTGTGCTGCACATGTCGTGGTCCTGTGCTGCGCATGTCCTGGTCCTGTGCTGCGCATGTCCTAGTCTTGTGCTGCGCATGTCCTGGTCCTGAGCTGCGCATGTCCTGGTCCTGTGCTGCGCATGTCCTGGTCTTGTTCTGCGCATGTCCTGGTCCTGTGCTGCGCATGTCCTGGTCTTATGCTGCACATGTCCTGGTCCTGTGTATGTCCTGGTCCTGTGCTGCGTATGTGCTGGTCTTGTGCTGTGTATGTGCTGGTCTTGTGCTGCACATGTCGTGGTCCTGTGCTACGCATGTCCTGGTCCTGTGCTGCGCATGTCCTAGCCTTGTGCTGCGCATGTACTGGTCCTGAGCTGCGCATGTCCTGGTCCTGTGCTGCGCATGTCCTGGTCTTGTTCTGCGCATGTCTTGGTCCTGTGCTGCATGGAAAACCTTTCAGTCAACATGTGGGTAATTTAGGGCAGAGGTCCCCAACTCCAGTCCTCAAGGCCCACCAACAGTGCAGGTTTTTGGGATTTCCTTAGTATTGCACAGGTGTTAATGTAATTACCTGCCCAGGTGCTGGTTCTAACAGCAGTGCAATGCTAAGGAAATCCTGAAAACATGCACTGTTGGTGGGCCTTGAGGACTGGAGTTGGGGAACCCTGATTTTGGGGACCTCCCGCCTGTCGGAGGAGGCTTGCATGGTTCGGATCTGTTCCTTTGTCATGTTGTGGCGCTGCAGGAAATTAAACACTTTCCTATAAGTTATATCTGATCGCTGGGGATCACAGCACCGGGACGCGCTGTGATCAGCCCATTGTACTGGAAGCTGTTTAACAGGCTGTTACTTTAAAGCCCTTCACTTCTAAATACAATTTATAAATGTCATCATCATATCTGTCCAAGAAAAGGAGATTTCTAAACTATTCAAATATGTATTTTTTTTTATTTTTCGCAAACAGCGCCACCTTTGTCCATGGCTATGTTTGGTATTGCAACTTAGTGCCATTCAAATGACTATTGCAATAACACATACAGCCTATGAACAAGAGAGGTGCTGTTCCTGTAAAATAAGAGCAGACTCTTTCCAATCTTATATAGCTGTTAACATTAATCTGGAATTAGTAAATTTCGAAAAAATAATTGGGGGTTAAATATTTTTTTCTAGTAGACCTGTGTGTGACTATTCCAAATTTCTTTATATTGGGTAAAAAATGTGAAAAAAATGTGAATGATCATTTCTTTACACTTTCTGACTTTCTGATTCTTCTCCATGTCTTATGACAATATGGCCACTAGGGGCGCCGTTACATTAGACTCTATTGATGCTGCCTCAGGTCTTGAGATAGAAGTTGGATGATTCCGTATACATTTATCTCATTGTAGGAGAAGGTCGGAAGCTGTAGATCAGGATCTTACAGAGGCGTCAGCATAGTATTGTTGCATAATACTAAGCTCTGTATTATTTATTCTTTGCAAAGATCTCATTATTCAGCGATTAATAGTTTTGTCGCTTTCTAACACATTTTGTGCGTCCTTTTCTCGTCGCTTTCAGCCTAAACTGACAGTATAAACTAAGCACGCAGCCTTGTAGGGATCATCACCCCCTATAATTATCAAACCTTTAGTAATCTAATAGCTGCCTCCCTCCTGCAGAAAATGAAGTTTAATGAAATATGCAAATTAGGTGATTGGTGCACCCTGGGTGTGGCCAAGTGGCTGAGCGCACTGTTTCTGTGGCTGGTTTTGCATGGCCCTGCCTCCTTCACTGGTGATTGCCTTTGCTTTCTCTGTAGACAACGCTGTCAATCAGTGACGGAGACACAATGGACGTAATGGTGTCTCCGTCACTGGTGTGCTCCGACTTCTGTCACCATGTTTTTGCCGCCTAATCTGAGAGCAGCATAATGTAGGAGCAGAGACCCTGATTCTAGCGATGTGTCACTTACTCGGCTGCTTAGTGTAATTGTGATAAAATCCCTGTTTAATCAGCAGGAGATTATCATTACAGGACTACTTGGTGTGCTGCAGGTAGTCCAGCATATTCATGAGCTCTGTATAACTGTATCAGAGAAAAGAGTGATTTTATTAACAGCTCAGTAAGTGACACATCGCTGGAATCAGGGTCTCTGTCTCTGCATTATGCTGCTCTTAGATGGGGAGCAAAATCCTGATGACAGATTCCCTTTTAAATCATCATTTTCTACAGGATGAAGGCAGCAATTAACACACAACAGTGCCATTTTCATATGGGTTATATCTCCTACAAGGCTCTAAACTGTCTGTTTGGGCTGACAGATCTCTGCTTGTTGTCAGTGAATGAGAAGATCTGATATGGAACTTATACCTAAATTATACATATCATTAAACAGTATTTGTATATCCCTCCCATTAGGACTCGGGGTAAGCGTTATTTGCACTTTTATGGGAAAGATGAAATTTTGCTATAAAGTGGCTAACCGCTCGTTACAATGTATCAGTCTTGATGTCAGGCTGCCGCTCAGTCCAGACTGGATACATTGTAACACACTTCCAGCTGTGTGATCAGGACTGGCTCTGGATATTTACAAAACAATACAATACGATACATTTTATTGATTCCGAGGGAATTGGTAGTATTTGAGCTTGTGGATGTGGAGAAGGAAGTTATCGTTCACTGACAGCAAACAGAAATCCTAATAAAGGAGAGGTATCGAAGTGTGAAATACATATAAAATTTTAGGGTTTTTTACTACACAGCGGTAATCAGCTTTATTTACAGAAAACCTCTTTAATGTCACGGACCAGTAAATGCTTCCGAGACTACAGCTACAGATCCAGATATTGTTGATTGAATGGGTGATATGGTGGTAAGACGGGTGGGCAATAATCCCCCATTATAGGGGCCGTGCTGTATAGTGGAGCTCGTATTCTTGTGCCCGCTTTCTTTTCTCCTCTATTTATTGCAAATCTATATCTTTAGCAATTGATGGTTTATCTGTCAGATAGGTTTTCAATATCAGATTGGGGGGTCCGGCGTCCAGTCCCCCCTCTGATCACTGGATTGAAGAGTTTGTCAGGCGTACACAACAAACAGAGCTGATACAATACAGATGTGCACGTTGTGTAGTGGTCGTTCTCGGTACTGCAGATCAGATCATATTCACTTCAACAAGAACTGAGGTGCAGTACCAAGTACGAAGACACTACACGATGTTTGGCTTTGTACACTGTGCGATTCCGCTATGAGACCGGAAAATTGCTGATACCTAGTTAGATCATCCGAATAATAGATATTCCGCCCTTAAGACTTCTAATCATACCTGTATTTGGTGGACAATAGCCACACAATTTTAAAAGTGAAATGCTGCGGCCATTGTGCGCCCCAGTTTCAGCCCAGTCTTATTAAGCAAAAGTAATGAGCATCTACAAAGTGCACATTTCTGGAGTACCCGGTAGCCCGTTGATTTCAATTAGAAATGTATTATGCTTTATTTCCGCTGTTGTGGTGCTGCAGGGGAAGGCAACAATATCTGCCAAGTTCTCCCTCTGTTTACCATGATCATAACAGCAGGCAGACGATTTGTGTAAGGGCTGCACGGTGGCTCAGTGGTTTGCACTGCAGTCTTGTGGTGGCTCAGTGGTTAGCACTGCAGTCTTGTGGTGGCTCAGTGGTTAGCACTGCAGTCTTGCAGCGCTGGGGTCCTGGGTTCGAATCCCACCAAGGACAACATCTGCACAGAGTTTGTATGTTCTCCCTGTGTTTGCGTGGGTTTCCTCCGGTTTCCTCCCACACTCCAAAGACATACAGATAGGGAATTTGTGAGCCCCAATGGGGACAGTGTTCCTGATGTATGTAAAGCGCTGCGGAATATGTTAGCGCTATATAAAAATAAAGATTTATTTATTTATTTATAAAGAAGGATTTCCAGAGACATTTAATTCTTTTAAGCTGTTTCCATCTTACCAAGCCTCAGATTGCACTTAAAGTGGGTCGGCCACTTGTCATAAATATGTTTTTTTTTCACCCAGTGTAAAAACTGCCGTTCCCCTGAATCTAGCGTTTTTTTCCTTTTAATTCTGCGCCTCTCTGTTCCTGAGATATGGCCCTGTTTTTCCTGTATGTAAATCCAGTGTTTTGGTTTCTTTTCTTCAAAGTGGGCGTGGTCCTGAACAAAACACCTACAAAGAAGAGCTGAGGGCCACGCCCACTTAGCCAACAAGGCTACATCTATATACAGGGAAGATGAGGCCATATCTCAGGAACGGAGAGGCACAGGAACAAAATAAAAACATTGCCGGATTCAGGAGAATAGTGGGGTTTACACCAGGCAAAAAATTACATAATTGTGAAAAGTGACAGATCATCCTTAAAGTCTTGTCTTGGTCCTTCTGTTCCTTCCCCATCTTTCCTTTAATTCTTATCTGGGTAGGAAACACTGCAAATCAATGTATGATGGAGAGATAGTGGAATATACAGACGTAAATGTCCTGAGACCTGTAATGGTCAGGAGATGACTGGACACTTCGAGATCACAAGTCCCGCAGGATACTCTGCCGTAAAAGAACAAAAATGTCTGTATAAGCAAAAATCCTGCCATTCAATCAGAATAGTTTACTACTTCTTATCACTTTTTGGATTGGGCTGTGTTCACTGGGGGCGCAGTCATTTTGTTATTATAATAAAAGGTAACACCTTCCATAATGCTGCATGTAGTTAGCACAGGATCACACTGCTGAGCATAGGTATAAACTCAACTCACTCCTCCAGTCGTCTCCCTCCATCTACACAGCAACTACTGCATATCACACATGAGCCAATCAATTCAATGCATTTGAAGAATTTGGAAATTGCCAAAAAGTGCCCCCCCCCATTGAACACAAAGCAGAAGCTTGCATCAATCAGAGAATGCTCACATGAGCTCAGGTGTAGTCTTGTTAGGCTACCACTAGGTGGCGCTGGGACTCAGGAAGGAAAACTGCTCCTGAGTGCAATAATTCAGAAGCCCACTAGAGGTCACTAACACCAGTGTAGGGATAGTCAAACTGAAAGGGTCAATGCCAAGGTGTCACGACTGTGCCGGAGAGGAAACAAGCCGAAGTCAAGAAACAGAGCCGAAGTCGGATGCCGGGAGAACAAGTAAACACAGGGGAGAGGGTGGAGGACACAGAGCAAGACTGGAGTCCAGAGGACAAGGAGGTATAGATGGGAGGTTGGGCAGTACAGGCAAAGGAAAGAACAGGCAGGAGGGACGGAGGTCAGGCAGGCCAAGAGGGACAGAGGTCAGGCAGTGAGACAGGGCAAGAGGGAGGGAGGTCAGGCAGGGTAAGAAGGACAGAGGTCAGGCAGGGTAAGAAGGACAGAGGTCAGGCAGAGCAGGAGGGACGGAGGTCAGGCAGGGCAGGAGGGAAGGCGGTCAGGCAGGGCAGGAGGGACAGCGGTTAGGCAGGGCAGGTGGGATGGCGGTCAGGGAGGGCAGGAGGGATGGCGGTCAGGCAGGGCAGGAGGGACGGCGGTCAGGCAGCGCAGGAGGTACGGCGGTCAGGCAGGGCAGGAGGGATGGCGGTCAAGCAGGGCAGGAGGGACGGCGGTCAGGCAGGGCAGGAGGGATGGCAGTCAGGCATGGCAGAGGGATGGCGGTCAGGCAGGGCAGGAGCTACGGAGATCAGGCAGGGCAGGAGGGATGGCAGTCAGGCAGGGCAGGAGCTACGGACGTCAGGCAGGGCAGGAGCTACGGAGGTCAGGCAGGGCAGGAGGGTCAGAGGTCAGGACAAACGGTACCAAGTAGCAGGACACAAAACAGCATACTTCTCACAGGAGAAGAGCACATAGCAAAGCCGGAGATAGCACTGGCGGCATCCAGGAGGTAGCAGCACCAAGATATGGTGGTGTGATCCCCAAAATGAGGCAATACCGAACAGGCCCCTCCCTTGAGACCAAACCCCAGAACGGATACCTGCACCAGCTCAGAAGCATGACAAGCCTCATGGGCTTCCCTATAATAACTTACAGCTATCGCATCACATGGTATAGCACAGCCAAATAGGAGGGACTTTTATGGCCTGTATGAAAGCTGAGGCAGGGAATGCAGCAGCCACAGTGATATTAATCTGCATACTGAGAGCTTACAGCTTAGTAATAGAGATGAGTAGAGAATAATAATAATATATACCTGTAAACTCTTCCCTCATGTTCTCTATTTTATCATCAGATGTGGGTGCTCTGGCCGTTCAGTGCTGGGGTTACCTTAATGTTTTCTACAATACAAAAGCCCTAAGTGGCAATAAAAGGATCCTGGAACTTTTTAAAGTTTTAGAAACGACAGTATTAGAAAACAGCAAGCGCTGCAGGGACAGAGCGAGGAAATGCTGAACTATTTTCTGCCGCTACATCAGGTTCTCCTGGTTACGGTCACTGTCTGGGGAGCGGCTTCTTGGGAGATTATAGTAGGAAGCAACGGCAATAACTTGCTCTGCGCAGAGTAAATCTTATAACTGTCATACAATGTACAAAGTGGTGGAATATATATATATATATATATATATATATATATATATATATATATATATATATATATATATATATATATATATATATAGTACAGACCAAAAGTTTGGACACGCCTTCTCATTCAAAGAGTTTTCTTTATTTTCATGACTGAAAATTGTAGATTCACATAGAATGCATCAAAACTATGAATGAAAACATGTGGAATGAAATACTTAAAAAAGTATAAAACAACTGAAAATATCTCTTATATTCTAGGTTCTTCAAAGTAGCCACCTTTTGCTTTGATTACTACTTTGCACACTCTTGGCATTCTCTTGATGAGCTTCAAGAGGTAGTCACCGGAAATGGTTTTCCAACAGTCTTGAAGGAGTTCCCAGAGATGCTTAGCACTTGTTGGCCCTTTTGCCTTCACTCTGCGGTCCAGCTCACCCCAAACCATCTCGATTGGGTTCAGGTCTGGTGACTGTGGAGACCAGGTCATCTGGCGTAGCACCCCATCACTCTCCTTCTTAGTCAAATAGCCCTTACACAGCCTGGAGGTGTGTTTGGGGTCATTGTCCTGTTGAAAAATAAATGACGGTCCAACTAAATGCAAACCGGATGGAATAGCATGCTGCTGCAAGATGCTGTGGTAGCCATGCTGGTTCTGTATGCCTTCAATTGTGAATAAATCCCCATTAGTGTTACCAGCAAAGCACCATCACACCTCCTCCTCCATGCTTCACGGTGGGAACCAGCCATGTAGAGTCCATCCGTTCACCTTTTCTACAAAGACACGGAGGTTGGATCCAAAGATCTCAAATTTGGACTCCTCAGACCAAAGCACAGATTTCCACTGATCTAATGTCCATTCCTTGTGTTCTTTTGCCCAAACAAATCCCTTCTGCTTGTTTCCTGTCCTTAGCAGTGATTTCCTAGCAGCTATTTCACCATGAAGGCTGCCGCACAAAGTCTCCTCCTAACACTTGTTCTAGAGCTGAGAAGGTGTGTCCAAACTTTTGGTCTGTACTGTAAATATATATATATATATATATATTTTCATGTCTGAGAAAGGAGTGGAACCATACACTATTGGCCATTATATTTCTATAGGTGTCACCTCATCATATAGGGTCCATACCTGTCCCCACATGGTCTGCACTGACTGTCCTCTAATACTACGTCACCTTCCAAAACATTTTATGAACCACTTCATGAAAACAGCATTTCTCCAGCCACGGGACCCGTCTATAATGTGCACTCAGTCAATAGACTGCACAGAGGCTGCCATGATGCACGCGGTGAACTTCCCTATACTCCGCGGATGGCGCCCGCAGGGGGCAACACGGGAATTTGATTTTCCTTCTGCCCTGCGGGTGATTATCAGACATCTCCTGCATCTAAGGAACTGGATCCAATAAAAATATATTAGGGAAATTCAATATAACGTAAAGTCTCCAGTTATGAGAATATTCATTAATCAAATCTGCAAAAGAAATAAATGTCATAAGAAATGAAAAGTCAAAAAAGTGAAAAGTGACAGAAACTACAGGAGGTTTATAGAGAATATCCACTTTACAAAACTCACTTTCCAATACACTTTAGAGAAGGTACGGTTATAGCAGTTATATTCTTGTACATAGGGGCAGTATTATAGTAGTTATATTCTTGTACATAGGGGGCAGTATTATAGTAGTTATATTCTTGTACATAGGGGCAGTATTATAGTAGTTATATTCTTGTACACAGGGGCAGTATTATAGTAGTTATATTCTTGTACATAGGGGCAGTATTATAGTAGTTATATTCTTGTACATAGGGGCAGTATTATAGTAGTTATATTCTTGTACACAGGGGCAGTATTATAGTAGTTATATTCTTGTACATAGGAGCAGTATTATAGTAGTTATATTCTTGTACATAGGGAGCTGTATTATAGTAGTTATATTCTTGTGCATAGGGGGCAGTATTATAGTAGTTATATTCTTGTACATAGGGGTAGTATTATAGTAGTTATATTCTTGTACATAGGGGGCAGTATTATAGTAGTTATATTCTTGTACATAGGGGCAGTATTATAGTAGTTATATTCTTGTACACAGGGGCAGTATTATAGTAGTTATATTCTTGTACATAGGGGCAGTATTATAGTAGTTATATTCTTGTACATAGGGGCAGTATTATAGTAGTTATATTCTTGTACACAGGGGCAGTATTATAGTAGTTATATTCTTGTACATAGGAGCAGTATTATAGTAGTTATATTCTTGTACATAGGGAGCTGTATTATAGTAGTTATATTCTTGTACATAGAGGGCAGTATTATAGTAGTTATATTCTTGTATATAGGGGCAGTATTATAGTAGTTATATTCTTGTACATAGGGGGCAGTATTATAGTAGTTATATTCTTGTACATAGGGGCAGTATTATAGTAGTTAAATTCTTGTACATAGGGAGCAGTATTATAGCAGTTATATTCTTGTACATAGGGGCAGTATTATAGTAGTTATACTCTTGTACATAGGGAGCAGTATTATAGTAGTTATATTCGTGTACATAGCGGCAGTATTATAGTAGTTATATTCTTGTACATAGGGAGCAGTATTATAGTAGTTATATTCTTGTACATAGGGAGCAGTATTATAGAAGTTATATTCGTGTACATAGCGGCAGTATTATAGTAGTTATATTCTTGTACATAGGGGCAGTATTATAGTAGTTATATTCTTGTACATAGAGGCAGTATTATAGTAGTTATATTCTTGTACATAGGAGCAGTATTATAGTACTGTAGTTATATTCTTGTACATAGGAGCAGTATTATAGTAGTTATATTCTTGTACATAGGGGCAGTATTATAGTAGTTATATTCTTGTACATAGGGGCAGTATTATAGTAGTTATATTCTTGTACATAGGGGCAGTATTATAGTAGTTATATTCCTGTACATAGGAGCAGTATTATAGTAGTTATATTCTTGTATATAGGGCAGTATTATAGAAGTTATATTCTTGTACATAGGGGCAGTATTATAGTAGTTATATTCTTGTACATAGGGGCAGTATTATAGTGGTTATATTCTTGTATATAGGGCAGTATTATAGTAGTTATATTCCTGTACATAGGAGCAGTATTATAGTAGTTATATTCTTGTATATAGGGCAGTATTATAGAAGTTATATTCTTGTACATAGGGGTAGTATTATAGTAGTTATATTCTTGTATATAGGGGTAGTATTATAGTAGTTATATTCTTGTACATAGGGGGCAGTATTATAGTAGTTATATTCTTGTACATAGGGGCAGTATTATAGTGGTTATATTCTTGTACATAGGAGCAGTATTATAGTAGTCATCTTGCTCGTTTTTGCAGCATTACTAAGGTTAATCTCAAATATGAGTCACTTATTATTATTATTATTTTAATTATTATTTGGAATTGTTCTGATTAGCACATTCCGGTGTGATATGTGTGAGTCCCACACGCTCGGTCCCTGCGGATCCAGGTGGTACTGTGATTCCATCAGTAATGTCCCCCGCTGTGACCCTGCATTGCAATTCCTCAGTCTCTATCAGAATGGAGAAGGTGCTGTATTCGGCCAATATCTTAAGTACGTCTTGCAGCATTGTCAGGGGGTGATGGATGAAGCATGCTGCTGGATCCCGCTTCCCCAGTGTGGTAATCACTTGTAAAATAGGATATATTCTACCTCCAACATGTTTTTATTAGATTTCACAAAGCATTGGTGCATGCCGCTCTGAGCCTCGTGCTGCCGGGTGTGTATTTATATTAATCCCGCTCTCTGCATTGGACTCTTACCTATGCAGACATCACAGAGCACATACAGGCCACGCATTTCATAGCCTATTACCTGAGTAAGGACATGTATTAACCTCTTGCTCCTGGAGGACTAATGTTGTGTGACGCTAACATAAGATTGTCACCCCCAAGGCCACAAATAATTCATGGGACTGAAAGACTGAAAATATCAGGGCTAATAGAGGAAAGAAAGAAAGAAAGAAAGAAAGAAAGAAGCGATAGGGAAATTTAGCAGGGAAGGAAAGAAAGAAAAAAGGAGGGAGCGATGGGGAAATTTAGTAGGGAAGGAAAGAAAGAAGAAAGGAGGGAGCGATGGGGAAATTTAGTAGGGAAGGAAAGAAAGAAGAAAGGAAGGAGCGATGGGAAAATATGGTAGGGAAGGAAAGAAGAAGAAAGGAGGGAGCGATGGGGAAATTTAGTAGGGAAGGAAGGAAGGAAAGAAGAAAGGAGGGAGCGATGGGGAAATTTAGTAGGGAAGGAAGGAAAGAAAGAAGAAAGGAAGGAGCGATGGGGAAATTTGGTAGGGAAGGAAGGAAAGAAGAAAGGAGGGAGCGATGGGGAAATTTGGTAGGGAAGGAAGGAAAGAAAGAGGAAAGGAGGGAGCGATGGGGAAATTTGGTAGGGAAGGAAGGAAAGAGTGATGGGGAGATTTGGTAGGAAAGAAAGGAAGGAAAGAAAAATGGAAGGAAGGAGTGATGGAGACATTTGGTAGGAAAGGAAGGAAGGAAGGAAGGAAGGAGCGATGGGGAAATTTGGTAGGAAGGGAAGAAAGGAAGTAAAGAAGGAAGGAGCGATGGGGAGATTTGGTAGGAAAGAAGGGAGGAATGAAGGCAGGAAGGAGCGATGGGGAAATTTGGAAGGAAAAGAAGAAAGGAAGGAAGGAGCGATGGGGAAATTTGAAAGGAAAGGAAGAAAGGAAGGAGCGATGGGGAAATTTGAAAGGAAAGGAATGAAGGAAGGAAGGAGCGATGGGGAAATTTGGAAGGAAAGGAAGGAAGGAGCGATGGGGAAATTTGGAAGGAAAGGAAGGAAGAAAGAAAGGAAGGAGCGATGGGGAAATTTGAAAGGAAAGGAAGGAAAGAAGAAAGGAAGGAAGGAGCGATGGGGAAATTTGGAAGGAAAGGAAGGAAGAAATAAGGAAGGAGCGATGGGGAAATTTGGAAGGAAAGGAAGGAAGGAAAAAAATAAATAAATGAGGAAACAGAAAGAGAGGAAGGAGGAAGTAGGAAGGGTTGGATGGAAGTTAGTAAAAAGAAAGAGGAAGATAGAGAGAAGGGATTGGAAAAGAGGTAGGAGGGGTTGGAAGGATGGAAGGAAGGAAAGCAGAAAGATGAAAGAAGAAGAAGTAGAAAGCGAGGATTGGAAGGAAGTAAAAGAGAAAGAAGAGGTGGATGTCATGAGTGTGTCCTGCCCGGGGGAGACCTCTGGCAAGTCTGGTATCAGAAGGTCACAGTGCCTCATTGCTGGCAGATCCACTACTGATACTTGAATAACATCTTCTTGCTAGTGGTGCTGTAAGGGTTAAGCACCCTTTCCTGCCTGGCTGCTGGCTGTAGCTTTTATTCCCAGGTGCAGCTCTTTGCTATTACTCCCCTTCACTATTTAAGGTCACGTGCCTGATGAGCTGATGCCTGTGATAGAAACTGAATCCTCATTTCTATGTGGTCCACTTTGGAAGGAGCCTGCTCTGGAAGAAGTCTGTCGTGTTGTGTGCAGCAGTGGTGTTGTTGCATTGAAGAATCCAAAAGTGTTTTTCCTTTTCATGTCTATTTCCCTTGTCTGTTTTCCTACCCTTGTATTTCTGCATTGTAGAGACAAGACTGGAGATCTCGTCAGCCTGCTCACTAGTCAGGGTAAGTTTAGGGTAAGCGAGGGCTTAGGAATGTAGTCAGCGATGGGGTAAAGAACCTGTATAGGAAGGTCAGGGAGTGCAGGGTACAGCCGCAGGTGAGTGCAGGTGGTCACCCCGCTTCCCTCAGTTGTATCGTGGCTCCTGTGTACCCTGAGTTTTGTGGTACTTGCTGGGGTTTCCTGGTATCTGGTAGATCTGTTAGTCACCGCGTGACAGTGAAAGGAAGTAGGAAGGGATGGAAATAAGGACGGAAGATAAGAAAGAAAGAAAGAAAATAAATAAATAATAAGAAAGATAGAGGAAATTAAGGAAAACTGAAGGAAGTAATAAAAAGCTCTGGAAGGGAAAGAAAGAAAAAGAAAGAAAGAGATAGAGGGATGAATAGAGGGAAGGATAGATAGATAGAGGGATATATATATATATATATATATATATATATATATATATATATATAGATAGATAAATAATAGATAAATAGAAGGATGGATGATAGATTGATAGATAATAGAGGGATAGATAGATGGATAGATGGATAGATGGATGGATGGATAGATAGATAGAAAGATACATAGATAGATAGAGGGATAGATAGATAGATAATAGAGGGATAGATAGATAGATGGATGGATAGATAGAGGGATAGATAGAGGGATAGATAGATAGAGGGATAGATATGGGCTAGATAGATAGAGGGATAGATAGATAGATGGATAGATAGATGGATAGATAGATGGATGGATAGATAGAGGGATAGATAGAGGGATAGATAGAGGGATAGATAGATGGATAGATAGATGGATAGATAGATAGAGGGATAGATAGATAGATAGATAGATAGAGGGATAGATAGATAGATAGATAGATAGATGGATGGATAGATAGATGGATGGATAGATAGAGGGATAGATAGATAGATAGATAGATAGATAGAGGGATAGATAGATAGATAGATAGATAGATAGATAGATAGATAGAGGGATAGATAGATAGATAGATAGAGGGATAGATAGATAGAGGGATAGATAGATAGATAGATAGATAGATAGATAGATAGATAGATAGATAGAGGGATAGATAGATAGAGGGATAGATAGAGGGATAGAGGGATAGATAGATAGATAGAGGGATAGATAGATAGAGGGATAGATAGATAGAGGGATAGATAGATAGATAGATAGATAGATAGATAGAGGGATAGATAGAGGGATAGATAGATAGATAGAGGGATAGATAGTTAGATAGATAGATAGAGGGATAGATAGATAGATAGATAGATAGATAGAGGGATAGATAGATAGATAGATAGATAGATAGATAGAGGGATAGAGGGATAGATAGATAGATAGATAGAGGGATAGATAGATAGATAGATAGATAGAGGGATAGATAGATAGATAGATAGATAGATAGATAGATAGATAGATGGATAGAGGGATAGATAGATAGATAGATAGATAGAGGGATAGATAGATAGATAGATAGATAGAGGGATAGATAGATAGATAGATAGAGGGATAGATAGATAGATAGATAGAGGGGATAGATAGAGGGATAGATAGATAGATAGATAGATAGATAGATAGATAGAGGGATAGATAGATAGATAGATAGAGGGATAGATAGATAGATAGATAGATAGATAGATAGATAGATAGAGGGATAGATAGATAGATAGATAGATAGATAGATAGAGGGATAGATAGATAGATAGAGGGATAGATAGATAGATAGATAGATAGATAGATAGATAGATAGATAGATAGATAGATAGAGGGATAGATAGATAGATAGATAGATAGAGGGATAGATAGATAGAGGGATAGATAGATAGATAGATAGATAGAGGGATAGATAGATAGATAGATAGATAGATAGAGGGATAGATAGATAGATAGATAGAGGGATAGATAGATAGATAGAGGGATAGATAGATAGATAGATAGAGGGATAGATAGATAGATAGATAGATAGATAGATAGATAGATAGATAGATAGAGGGATAGATAGATAGATAGATAGATAGATAGAGGGATAGATAGATAGATAGATAGAGGGATAGATAGATAGATAGATAGATAGAGGGATAGATAGATATATAGATAGATAGATAGATAGATAGAGGGATAGATAGATAGATAGAGGGATAGATAGATAGATAGATAGATAGATAGAGGGATATATAGATAGATAGATAGATAGATAGAGGGATAGATAGATAGATAGATAGAGGGATAGATAGATAGATAGAGGGATAGATAGATAGATAGATAGAGGGATAGATAGATAGATAGATAGATAGATAGATAGATAGATAGATAGATAGAGGGATAGATGTCACTTATTTGATATCACACAGGATTTCTGCATTGATCCAGCTCAGATTGATCGTGTTCCGTTTCCGTTATTTGATGTCTCCGCGGTGCGGGGAGTGATTGGAGCTGTGGATCTGGATGCAGGGGCCGGAGGTCGCTCTGTTCTCGCTGCGGTGACAGCGGTTTGTAAGTTACTTGTAATGACAAACAGCATCTCGTAGTCAATACGGGGAGTCATTTACAGCCGGGCAGCGAGGGGCAATCTCATTTACTGGAGGTTATTGTTAATTTCATCTGATTGCTCATTTTAGCAGAACAGTTCTTACATTTCGTGGGTAATTCTACATTCACATGACCTGGTTTAGTGCAAAGAAGGCCCTGATTAATTGCAGGAGGCTCCTAACATCGGTTCCTGGTGATTAGCAGATGATTTGGAGGGATTTTCCACTTTTAGTTAAAGGGAACCTGTCACCAGATCTGGGGCCTATAAGCTGCGGCCACCACCAGTGGGCTCTTATATACAGCATTCTAACATACTGTATATAAGAGCCCAAACCGCTGTGTAGAATGTAAAAATCACTTTACAATAGTCACCTAACGGTCGGTGCGGTGCAGACTGGTCGGATGGGCGTCTCTGTTCTCCGGGTGCGGCGCCTCCTCTTTCGGCCATCTTTGTCCTCCTTCTTCTGAAGCCTGGGTGCATGACGCGTCCTACTTCATGCACACTATCCAGCATTGAGGTCCTGCACAGGCGCACTTTGATCTACACTGCTCAGGGCAAATCAAAGTATTGTAGTGCGCCTGTGCGGGACTTCAAAGCGGGCCAGTGTAGTGACGTAAGACGCGTCATGCACCCAGGCTTCAGAAGAAGGAGGACAAAGATGGCCGAAAGCGGAGGCGCCGCACCTGGAGAACGGAGACTCCCATCAAACTAGTCTGCACCGCACCGACCCTTAGGTGAGTATTATAAAGTGTTCTACACAGTGGCCTTCTATACAGCCTGTTAGAATGCTGTGTATAAGAGCCCACTGGTGGTGGCCGCAGCTTATAGTCACCAAATCTGGTGACAGGTTCCCTTTAAAGGGAATGTCAGCAGGTTTTGTTGCCTCATCTGAGAAGAGCATGATGTAGACACAGAGATCCTGAATCCAATGATGTACCACTTAGTTTACTGGAAGTAGATTGCTGGGTGTACATTTAACCATGCAGCAGAGCTGAGAGAGCTGCTCCCACCCACACTAGGCTCTGTATAGAGACTGTACATAGACAGTGAGGTGTCAATTACAGCAGGGCGTGTGCTGCACTGGTGTACTTGTCATGATATATAACAATGATAAGGGTCCTGCTGCTTAAACAAACAGAGCAAATAAATAACTGACTAGACAGGCATCCCTGAATTCTCTGTTTTAACCCTTGCAGCATGTTGGCTTCAGATTACATAGCAAAAACCTGCTGACAGATTCCTCTAAGTGAACCTTAAATGTTTGGCTGCAGCGGTGACATTTGGTCAACAATGCGCACCACAGCTGCAGCTAGTCCTATATATGGCAGCACAGGGGGAATCCATCCATCCATCCATCCATCCATTCCATGGCGCTTTACATGTGAATAGCTGCATATGCAGGCTGCTCTGCAGGATTACGGCACTTGCCCCATTGCTTGTCATTGGGCCCCGTCCTGCGTCCCTTCAGCCTGAGGTTATATAGCCACGTGTGTACATGGTGCTTGTGTCTGACATTTCGCCATACGTCTGCCTGGTATTACACTGCTCTCCTCTGCAGCGCACACTCTTTGTTCAGTCTATAAGTGTGGAAACAGGTCATAGCCGCTGGTGCTACCGGCTCATTATAGTCCACAGCGTGATGGCCGAGGAGGGGACGCGGAGGCTCTTGCAGTGGGTTATGAATATTTTAAGACGTCTCATGTTATGGAGTCTCCAGCTGATCGGCCGCAGTACTGGATCATTAGCTCTGGGGTCACTAAAAAAATCGTCCATACACCACACAGTGGCCGTTCTTGGTACTGCGGCTCAGATCACATTCACTACAATAGGAGCTGAGCTGCAGCAAACAACATCAACATGTGAGATCGTCGTGTCTCAGACCCCCACAGATCCGATATTGGGCATCATCAATATAAAAGTCTTGGACAAAATCTTTAATGTGAAGTTTACCAAGAAGGCTGGATCTAGATGCAGCTGCACATATAGCCTTATTGTCTATCAGTGAATACAGAGATATCTACTCGCTTTTCTAGCAACACAAATATCCCAAAAAATAGTACAATATGATTTTAGAAAGTTGGAACAAGGACTTATATTCGGGACAGATTTCAAGGGAGAAACACTGAGAATTCAATAAAAATCTTATTACATTCAGAGGAAATATTTACTCCTGAAAGAGCGATACATCTAAGACTCCAGAAAACTACAGAAAATCTTTACTAGACTCAAAGCACTTTATTATTCATCTCTTAGGATAAGAAAGAACATAATTACTATAATAATGACTGCTGTGAAGTAAAATATAACTTCTATAATACTGCCCCTATGTACAAGAATATAACTACTATAATACTGCCCCTATGTACAAGAATATAACTACTATAATACTGCCCCCTATGTACAAGAATATAACTACTATAATACTGCCCCGTATGCACAAGAATATAACTACTATAATACTGCCCCCTATGTACAAGAATATAACTACTATAATACTGCCCCTATGTACAAGAATATAACTACTATAATACTGCTCCTATGTACAAGAATATAACTACTATAATACTGCCCCTATGTACAAGAATATAACTACTATAATATTGCCTCCTATGTACAAGAATATAACTACTATAATACTGCCCCCTATGTACAAGAATATAACTACTATAATACTGCCCCTATGTACAAGAATATAACTGCTATAATACTGCCCCCTATATACAAGAATATAACTACTATAATACTGCCCCGTATGCACAAGAATATAACTACTGTAATACTGCCCCGTATGCACAAGAATATAACTACTATAATACTGCCCCTATGTACAAGAATATAACTACTATAATACTGCCCCTATGTACAAGAATATAACTACTATAATACTGCCCCCTATATACAAGAATATAACTACTATAATACTGCTCCGTATGCACAAGAATATAACTACTATAATACTGCCCCCTATGTACAGGAATATATCTACTATAATACTGCCCCCTATGTACAAGAATATAACTACTATAATACTGCCCCTATGTACAAGAATATAACTACTGTAATACTACCCCTACGTACAGGAATATATCTACTATAATACTGCCCCCTATGTACAAGCATATAACTACTGTAATACTACCCCTACGTACAGGAATATATCTACTATAATACTGCCCCCTATGTACAAGACTATAACTGCTATAGTACTGCCTCTATGTACAGGAATATAACTACTATAATACTGCCTCTTATGTACAAGAATATAACTACTATAATACTGCCCCTATGTACAAGAATATAACTACTATAATACTGCTCCTATGTACAAGAATATAACTACTATAATACTGCCCCCTATGTACAAGAATATAACTACTATAATATTGCCCCCTATGTACAAGAATATAACTACTATAATACTGCCCCCTATGTACAAGAATATAACTACTATAATTCTGCCCCCTATGTACAAGAATATAACTACTATAATACTGCCCTTATGTACAAGAATATAACTACTATAATACTGCTCCTATGTACAAGAATATACAGTTAGGTCCAGAAATCTTTGGACAGTGACACAATTTTCGCGAGTTGGGCTCTGCATGCCACCACATTGGATTTGAAATGAAACCTCTACAACAGAATTCAAGTGCAGATTGTAACGTTTAATTTGAAGGTTTGAACATAAATATCTGATAGAAATTGTAGGAATTGTCACATTTCTTTACAAACACTCCACATTTTAGGAGGTCAAAAGTAATTGGACAAATAAACCAAACCCAAACAAAATATTTTTATTTTCAATATTTTGTTGCGAATCCTTTGGAGGCAATCACTGCCTTAAGTCTGGAACCCATGGACATCACCAAACGCTGGGTTTCCTCCTTCTTAATGCTTTGCCAGGCCTTTACAGCCGCAGCCTTCAGGTCTTGCTTGTTTGTGGGTCTTTCCGTCTTAAGTCTGGATTTGAGCAAGTGAAATGCATGCTCAATTGGGTTAAGATCTGGTGATTGACTTGGCCATTGCAGAATGTTCCACTTTTTTGCACTCATGAACTCCTGGGTAGCTTTGGCTGTATGCTTGGGGTCATTGTCCATCTGTACTATGAAGCGCCGTCCGATCAACTTTGAGGCATTTGGCTGAATCTGGGCTGAAAGTATATCCCGGTACACTTCAGAATTCATCCGGCTACTCTTGTCTGCTGTTATGTCATCAATAAACACAAGTGACCCAGTGCCATTGAAAGCCATGCATGCCCATGCCATCACGTTGCCTCCACCATGTTTAACAGAGGATGTGGTGTGCCTTGGATCATGTGCCGTTCCCTTTCTTCTCCAAACTTTTTTCTTCCCATCATTCTGGTACAGGTTGATCTTTGTCTCATCTGTCCATAGAATACTTTTCCAGAACTGAGCTGGCTTCATGAGGTGTTTTTCAGCAAATTTAACTCTGGCCTGTCTATTTTTGGAATTGATGAATGGTTTGCATCTAGATGTGAACCCTTTGTATTTACTTTCATGGAGTCTTCTCTTTACTGTTGACTTAGAGACAGATACACCTACTTCACTGAGAGTGTTCTGGACTTCAGTTGATGTTGTGAACGGGTTCTTCTTCACCAAAGATAGTATGCGGCGATCATCCACCACTGTTGTCATCCGTGGACGCCCAGGCCTTTTTGAGTTCCCAAGCTCACCAGTCAATTCCTTTTTTCTCAGAATGTACCCGACTGTTGATTTTGCTACTCCAAGCATGTCTGCTAGCTCTCTGATGGATTTTTTCTTTTTTTTCAGCCTCAGGATGTTCTGCTTCACCTCAATTGAGAGTTCCTTAGACCGCATGTTGTCTGGTCACAGCAACAGCTTCCAAATGCAAAACCACACACCTGTAATCAACCCCAGACCTTTTAACTACTTCATTGATTACAGGTTAACGAGGGAGACGCCTTCAGAGTTAATTGCAGCCCTTAGAGTCCCTTGTCCAATTACTTTTGGTCCCTTGAAAAAGAGGAGGCTATGCATTACAGAGCTATGATTCCTAAACCCTTTTTCCGATTTGGATGTGAAAACTCTCATATTGCAGCTGGAAGTGTGCACTTTCAGCCCATATTATATATAGAATTGTATTTCTGAACATGTTTTTGTAAACAGCTAAAATAACAAAACTTGTGTCACTGTCCAAATATTTCTGGCCCTAACTGTAACTACTATAATACTGCCCCTATGTACAAGAATATAACTACTATAATACTGTCCCCTATGTACAAGAATATAACTACTATAATACTGCCCCTATGTACAAGAATATAACTACTATAATACTGCCCCTATGTACAAGAATATAACTACTATAATACTGCCCCCTATGTACAAGAATATAACTACTATAATATTGCCCCCTATGTACAAGAATATAACTACTATAATACTGCTCCTATGTACAAGAATATAACTACTATAATACTGCTCCTATGTACAAGAATATAACTACTATAATACTGCTCCTATGTACAAGAATATAACTACTATAATACTGCTCCTATGTACAAGAATATAACTACTATAATACTGCCCCTATGTACAAGAATATAACTACTATAATATTGCCCCCTATGTACAAGAATATAACTACTATAATACTGCCCCTATGTACAAGAATATAACTACTATAATACTGCACCTATGTACAAGAATATAACTACTATAATATTGCCCCCTATGTACAAGAATATAACTACTATAATACTGCCCCCTATGTACAAGAATATAACTACTATAATACAGCCCCCTATGTACAAGAATATAACTACTATAATACTGCCCCTATGTACAAGAATATAACTACTATAATACTGCCCTATGTACAAGAATATAACTACTATAATACTGCTCCTATATACAAGAATATAACTACTATAATACTGCCAGATCCGGACCGATGTCTCATCAGAGCTTGCAGTTTATCCCAAGTTCTGGGCTTTTTTTTGTTCTCCTGCATTTTGAGGACTGACCGCAGGTTTTCCATGGGACTGAGATCTCAGGAGTTTCCTTCCAACAATCTAGAGTTAATGCAGATATTAACTGGAGCCGCCAACTTTGTGAAAACCAAAATCTGTGTCAGTCCGAAAACTTTTGTCCGTGACTGTATTTTGTGTTATATTCGAAAGACAATGAATCCTGGCAGAAAACTGCTAGTAAATGACACAATGTATTATAGAAGTACAATCATAATTATATGGATGGAATAAAGGGCAGAACTGAATCTCGCACACGAGGCTGTTATGTTCTGTAAGGAGCCTATTATAACGCCGCGCGACGGAAGAGTCGCACCTCGCGGGGGGTCTGGTAAAGTGACAATATTGAAATCCAAAGGTCATGACTATAAAAAGCATCTGACAGGTTTTTCGAGGTGCAGAATCTAATTACCGAGCGCAGGAACAGGATGTGAAAATTAATTCTGGATCCGATGGGGCCAGACAGTGCGAAATCTCAAGGTGGGTAAGATTTGTGCTCCGTGGCAGAGTAACGCCGAGTACAGGGAGAAGGACACATCTGTGCAATATATTTACATAGATTTCACCTGCATTTGGGTCTGAGGGTGATCTTTACATAGGAAAAATTAGAAAATTAAGAGAAAATGGTCTTTGATCCATAATGTAAATAATGAAAACATACATTTAATCAAATATTCTAGAAATGTTCCTGTAAAAATAAAACCCTTAATAAAATCAAGTTAAAAAAAAATTACCATTGTCAGATAGAGCCCTGCCTGGACCTTCTTCAGGTAGAGCCCTGCCTGGACCTTCTTCAGGTAGAGCCCTGCCTGGACCTTCTTCAGGTAGAGCCCTGCCTGGGCCTTCTTCAGATAAAGCCCTGCCTGGGTCTTCTTCAGGTAGAGCCCTGCCTGGGTCTTCTTCAGGTAGAGCCCTGCCTGGGCCTTCTTCAGGTAAAGCCCTGCCTGGGCCTTCTTCAGGTAAAGCCCTGCCTGGGCCTTCTTCAGGTTAAGCCCTGCCTGGGCCTTCTTCAGGTAAAGCCCTGCCTGGGCCTTCTTCAGGTAAAGCCCTGCCTGGGCCTTCTTCAGGTAGAGCCCTGCCTGGGCCTTCTTCAGGTAAAGCCCTGCCTGGGCCTTCTTCAGGTAAAGCCCTGCCTGGGCCTTCTTCAGGTTAAGCCCTGCCTGGGCCTTCTTCAGGTAAAGCCCTGCCTGGACCTTCTTCAGGTAGAGCCCTGCCTGGGCCTTCTTCAGGTAAAGCCCTGCCTGGGCCTTCTTCAGGTAGAGCCCTGCCTGGGCCTTCTTCAGGTAAAGCCCTGCCTGGGCCTTCTTCAGGTAATGCCCTGCCTGGGCCTTCTTCAGGTAAAGCCCTGCCTGGGCCTTCTTCAGGTGGAGCCCTGCCTGGGCCTTCTTCAGGTAAAGCCCTGCCTGGGCCTTCTTCAGGTAAAGCCCTGCCTGGGCCTTCTTCAGGTAGAGCCCTGCCTGGGCCTTCTTCAGGTAAAGCCCTGCCTGGGCCTTCTTCAGGTAAAGCCCTGCCTGGGCCTTCTTCAGGTAAAGCTCTGCCTGGGCCTTCTTCAGGTAGAGCCCTGCCTGGGCCTTCTTCAGGTTAAGCCCTGCCTGGGCCTTCTTCAGGTAAAGCCCTGCCTGGGCCTTCTTCAGGTAAAGCTCTGCCTGGGCCTTCTTCAGGTAGAGCCCTGCCTGGGCCTTCTTCAGGTAAAGCTCTGCCTGGGCCTTCTTCAGGTAGAGCCCTGCCTGGGCCTTCTTCAGGTAAAGCCCTGCCTGGGCCTTCTTCAGGTAGAGCCCTGCCTGGGCCTTCTTCAGGTAGAGCCCTGCCTGGACCTTCTTCAGGTAGAGCCCTGCCTGGACCTTCTTCAGGTAGAGCCCTGCCTGGACCTTCTTCAGGTAGAGCCCTGCCTGGACCTTCTTCAGGTAGAGCCCTGCCTGGACCTTCTTCAGGTAGAGACCTGCCTGGACCTTCTTCAGGTAGAGCCATCCCTGGACCTTCTTCAGGTAGAGCCCTGCCTGGACCTTCTTCAGGTAGAGCCCTGCCTGGGCCTTCTTCAGGTAAAGCCCTGCCTGGACCTTCTTCAGGTAGAGCCCTGCCTGGACCTTCTTCAGGTAGAGACCTGCCTGGACCTTCTTCAGGTAGAGACCTGCCTGGACCTTCTTCAGGTAGAGCCCTGCCTGGACCTTCTTCAGGTAGAGCCCTGCCTGGACCTTCTTCAGGTAGAGACCTGCCTGGACCTTCTTCAGGTAGAGCCATCCCTGGACCTTCTTCAGGTAAAGCCCTGCCTGGGCCTTCTTCAGGTAGAGCCCTGCCTGGGCCTTCTTCAGGTAGAGCCCTGCCTGGGCCTTCTTCAGGTAGAGCCCTGCCTGGACCTTCTTCAGGTAAAGCCCTGCCTGGGCCTTCTTCAGGTAGAGCCCTGCCTGGACCTTCTTCAGGTAGAGCCCTGCCTGGACCTTCTTCAGGTAGAGCCCTGCCTGGACCTTCTTCAGGTAGAGCCCTGCCTGGACCTTCTTCAGGTAGAGACCTGCCTGGACCTTCTTCAGGTAGAGACCTGCCTGGACCTTCTTCAGGTAGAGCCATCCCTGGACCTTCTTCAGGTAGAGCCCTGCCTGGACCTTCTTCAGGTAGAGCCCTGCCTGGGCCTTCTTCAGATAAAGCCCTGCCTGGGCCTTCTTCAGGTAGAGCCCTGCCTGGGCCTTCTTCAGGTAGAGCCCTGCCTGGACCTTCTTCAGGTAGAGCCCTGCCTGGACCTTCTTCAGGTAGAGCCCTGCCTGGACCTTCTTCAGGTAGAGCCCTGCCTGGACCTTCTTCAGGTAGAGCCCTGCCTGGACCTTCTTCAGGTAGAGACCTGCCTGGACCTTCTTCAGGTAGAGACCTGCCTGGACCTTCTTCAGGTAGAGCCATCCCTGGACCTTCTTCAGGTAGAGCCCTGCCTGGACCTTCTTCAGGTAGAGCCCTGCCTGGACCTTCTTCAGGTAGAGACCTGCCTGGACCTTCTTCAGGTAGAGCCATCCCTGGACCTTCTTCAGGTAAAGCCCTGCCTGGGCCTTCTTCAGGTAGAGCCCTGCCTGGGCCTTCTTCAGGTAGAGCCCTGCCTGGGCCTTCTTCAGGTAGAGCCCTGCCTGGACCTTCTTCAGGTAAAGCCCTGCCTGGGCCTTCTTCAGGTAGAGCCCTGCCTGGGCCTTCTTCAGGTAAAGCCCTGCCTGGGCCTTCTTCAGGTAATGCCCTGCCTGGGCCTTCTTCAGGTAAAGCCCTGCCTGGGCCTTCTTCAGGTAGAGCCCTGCCTGGGCCTTCTTCAGGTAAAGCCCTGCCTGGGCCTTCTTCAGGTAAAGCCCTGCCTGGGCCTTCTTCAGGTAAAGCTCTGCCTGGGCCTTCTTCAGGTTAAGCCCTGCCTGGGCCTTCTTCAGGTAAAGCCCTGCCTGGGCCTTCTTCAGGTAAAGCCCTGCCTGGGCCTTCTTCAGGTAAAGCCCTGCCTGGGCCTTCTTCAGGTAGAGCCCTGCCTGGGCCTTCTTCAGGTAAAGCTCTGCCTGGGCCTTCTTCAGGTAGAGCCCTGCCTGGGCCTTCTTCAGGTAAAGCCCTGCCTGGGCCTTCTTCAGGTAGAGCCCTGCCTGGGCCTTCTTCAGGTAGAGCCCTGCCTGGACCTTCTTCAGGTAGAGCCCTGCCTGGACCTTCTTCAGGTAGAGCCCTGCCTGGACCTTCTTCAGGTAGAGCCCTGCCTGGACCTTCTTCAGGTAGAGCCCTGCCTGGACCTTCTTCAGGTAGAGACCTGCCTGGACCTTCTTCAGGTAGAGCCATCCCTGGACCTTCTTCAGGTAGAGCCCTGCCTGGACCTTCTTCAGGTAGAGCCCTGCCTGGGCCTTCTTCAGGTAAAGCCCTGCCTGGGCCTTCTTCAGGTTAAGCCCTGCCTGGGCCTTCTTCAGGTAGAGCCCTGCCTGGACCTTCTTCAGGTAGAGCCCTGCCTGGACCTTCTTCAGGTAGAGCCCTGCCTGGACCTTCTTCAGGTAGAGCCCTGCCTGGACCTTCTTCAGGTAGAGCCCTGCCTGGACCTTCTTCAGGTAGAGACCTGCCTGGACCTTCTTCAGGTAGAGACCTGCCTGGACCTTCTTCAGGTAGAGCCATCCCTGGACCTTCTTCAGGTAGAGCCCTGCCTGGACCTTCTTCAGGTAGAGCCCTGCCTGGACCTTCTTCAGGTAGAGACCTGCCTGGACCTTCTTCAGGTAGAGCCATCCCTGGACCTTCTTCAGGTAAAGCCCTGCCTGGGCCTTCTTCAGGTAGAGCCCTGCCTGGGCCTTCTTCAGGTAGAGCCCTGCCTGGGCCTTCTTCAGGTAGAGCCCTGCCTGGACCTTCTTCAGGTAGAGCCCTGCCTGGACCTTCTTCAGGTAGAGCCCTCCCTGGACCTTCTTCAGGTGGAGCTCTGCCTGGACCTTCTTCAGGTAGAGCCCTGCCTGGACCTTCTTCAGGTAGAGCCCTGCCTGGACCTTCTTCAGGTAGAGCCCTGCCTGGACCTACTTCCTCATTACCATGATACTTTCCATTCTGTGGAGGCAGAGTCATAACGATAGGAAAGCCAATGAGTAAGGAAAATGTAATCAGGCTTGTAGTCTAAGGAGAATACCAGAAGACAAGTCTGCAGCATCAAGACATACTAGGTTTAAAGACTATGGATAGCATACCCAGGAGAGTGCATGGAAAAACCTACAGAGCTGGTGCCAAACCCAAGAAAGTCCAATAAACATTGTACAGAACTGGTGCTGTACCCAGGAGTGTCCACTAAACCATGTACAGAGCCGGTGCTGTACCCAGGAGTGTGCACTGAGCGATGTACGAAGCCAGTACTGTACCCAAAAATGTCGACTAAACAATGTACTGCGCTGGTGCTGTACACAGGAGTGTCCATTAACATTCTATGGATTCGGTTCCATACCCAGAAGTGTCCAATAAACAATGTACACACTTGGTGCCACATCCAGGAGTGTCCATTAAACAATTTACGGGGCTGGTGCTGTACCCAAGAGTATCCACTAAACAATGTAGAAAGCCAGTGTCATACCCAGGAGTGTCCACTAAACATTGCACAGAGCCAGCGTCATACCCTGGAGTGTCCACTAAGCAATGTACGGAGCCAGTACCATACCCAGGAGTGTCCACTAACATTGTACAGTGATAGTGCCACACCCAGGAGTGTCCACTAATGAATGTATGGAGCCGGTATCATACCCAGTAGAGTTCAGTAACAATGTACGGAGCCAGTGCCATACTCAGGCTTGTCCATAAACAATGTACGAGTCATGCCTCAGTTTGGTGGCTCAATCCAGTGGCCTTTTGCATTTTCAATTTCCTTCCCTGCTGAGCCACAACCAGGTCTCTGTCCATCTCCTAGTGGTTCTTTTATCTTTGTATTCTTCCCTTGGTTTGTGGTTCAGGTTTATCTCATTTGCTTATTCCTTCTCTGTCCTATCACATCTTGGGTGGGGCTATTTATACTCTCCTTCCACCAGCCTTCTTCGCTGGCTATATCTCTAGTTGGATAGGTGGTTGGGGTTCCAGCTCTTCAGCTTGGGGCTTATTTTGCATGGTAAATCCCAGTTGTTTGTCCCTGCAGAGAATCTGTGAGTGATTTTGGATTCTTAGGGTGCCAACTTCCATGGCCAGTGACAAATCAGCGTGAGATTAGGGACTATCCTAGTCTGAACAGGGACCTGTTGGGCACAGATATCTGTGTTTCTCCTGTTTTGTATGTAAGCTGTTTGAGTGTGTGGGAACAGTCATAACAGTACGAAGCTGGTGCTGTACCCAGGAGTGTTCATAAACAAATGTATGGAGACGATGTACCTGGGAGTGTCCATGAAACAATGTACGGAGATGGCATCATACCCAAAAGTGTCCATAAACAAATGTATCGAGACAGTGCCCTACCCAAGAGTGTCCACCAAACAATGTACAGAGCTGGTGTCATACACAGAAGTATCCATAAACAAATGTACCGAGCCAGCGTCGTTTCTGGTAGTGTCTCTAAACAAAATACGGGGCCCGCGTCATACCCAGGAGTGTCTATAAACAATGTACAGAGCCGATGTCGTACCTGGGGGTGTCCACCAAACTATGTACGGAGTCAGTGTCATAGAAGTATCCATAAACAAATGTACCGAGCCGGCGTCGTTCCCTGAAGTGTCTCTAAACAATGTATGGGTCCAGCCTCCTACCCAGAAGTGTCTATAAACAATGTACAGAGCCGATGTCATACCTGGGGGTGTCCACCAAACTATGTACGGAGCTGGTGTCATACACAGAAGTCTCCATAAACAAATGTACCGAGCCTGCGTCGTTCCCAGCAGTGTCTCTAAACAAAGTACGGGGCCGGCGTTATACCAAGGAGTGTCTATAAACAATGTACAGAGCCGATGTCATACCTGGGGATGTCCACCAAACTATGTACGGAGTCGGTGTCATAGTCAGAAGTATCCATAAACAAATGTACCGAGCCGGCGTTGTTCCCTGGAGTGTCTGTAAACAGTGTATGGGTCCAGCCTCCTACCCAGGAGTGTCTATAAACAATGTACAGAGCCGATGTCGTACCCACGGGCATCCACCAAACTATGTACATAGTTGTGCTGTTTTGGCTTCGTATATAGTTTACATCTGTCTCCGGCAGATTTTGGCTGATCGGTTGGGTGCTGGGTGCCTATGGACAGGTCATCATTATGTTAGTCCCAGACAAACCTTTTAACCTAAACCTCATGCACAAAAACACATCAGTTGGAGTGCTGCCTCTAATCTATTTCCCTTGCCCCCTGTGTTGTCCTCACCCTCCACCGGCTTCATCTGTTATCGGCACCACTTCAGTCGATCTTTGGGAATTTGTGACATGCCGGCAACTCCAGTGTTTCATGGAGCGGTTGAAGGTCACAACTCAATACAAGTCTATGGGAGCCTCATTCTGGCTCTCATAGATTTGTATTGAGAACTTGTGACTTCAAGCCAATCTGATGTGAGAGTAACAAGATGGAGCTGTGGAACTTAGCAGGACAGTAAAAGGTGAAGGCACCAGAGGTCTAATAATAGGGTCAGGGATCTTAGGTTAATAGCACCACTCCAGTGCTGGAAAAAAAAGCATGAGAAGTGTTGGAGGTGCAAACACTGTTTCTAAATGTATCAGAATTCAGGGCCTGACAAGTGGTGTCGTTCAGGTCGGGCCCCCAGGAATGATTGTCTTCTTTAATGAACATTGGTTGTGAAGCCGCTATTACTTCAGGGGGGTAAAGCCTGAGCCGTAACTGCAAATTGTCAGTAATCCATGGTTAACCGCATCCAAGGCCTTTTATAAAATCAATAAGACATTGCCGCATTCACAGAATTTAAGCTCTCGCCCTGTAATTGTGGAGCTGATGTGAGTTGCCAAGCTGACGACTGAGCTTAAAATGGGCTGGAAAATAAAAGGACCGGCCGGCAATTGCTGCAAAAAGGTTTTGGTTTAATAGTCCAGTCGTTAATCCATTGACTTCATCCGAAAAACAGTCAGAAGGTGGCCTTCAGCAAATGCAACACTTTGGCCCTAAATTAAACAGTTTGCCGCAGAAATCGGGTAAAAAACTGAGTGAAATGGGGGTTTTTTTTGCCGGCTCTGACAAGTTTTTGATAGTGAACGGTGCTTAGTGGAGCGAGGAGCGCGGCCGACAAACTTATTACAGTTTACTCCACAAAAGTGTGATGAGAAATGTACCATGGTCTACTGGTGACGGCATCTCTCACACTGGAGCCAAATCCATCAAGATGCCGCTCAGATTTACTCCAGCGCACCCTTCATAAGACCGGCGTGTAATCCGGCACACTGCGTCCATTTTATATGAAATGTAACAACTTACATAGGACGGATTGTATTTCTCCATCTGTGACACATTCATTATGACACGGGACGAATAGCAAAAGTGAAGAATTCTCCACCTCAAACTCGTATGCAGATCGATCGATCCTTCCTTCCTTCCTCCCTCCCGTCCTTCCTTCCTTCTTTCCTCCCTCCCTTCCATCTGTTCTTCCTTCCTTCCTTCCTTCTTTCCTCCCTCCCTCCTTTCCATCCGTCCTTCCTCCATCCCGTCCTTCCTTCCTTCCTTTTATCCTTCCTCCCATCCTTCCTCCCTTCCCTCCTTTCCATCCGTCCTTCCTCCCTCCCGTCCGTCCTTCCTTCCTTCCTTCCTCCCACCCGTCCTCCCTTCCTTCCTTCTTTCCGTGATACTTTGACTGTTACGGCTTATCTAGTGAGTGGGATACACTAAGCCAAAGGGCAGTGTGAGCAGCACGGACCAGAGACATTGATGCTGTGGAGTTGGATGGGCCTGACACACATGGACAGTGAAGAACAGAAGGATATGCTGGCTGGCATAGTGGAATAGTAGAGCTGGATATGTAGGATAATACATGGAACAGTAGAGCTGGATATATTGGACGGCAGATGGAAAAACAAAAGAGTAAAGCTCGATGTGCAGGATGGTACGTGGAAAAGTAGAGCTGGATATGTAAGGTGGTATGTGGAACAGTAGAGCTGGATATGTAAGATGGTATGTGGAACAGTAGAGCTGGATATGTAGGATGGTACATGGAACAGTAGAGCTGGATATCCAGGATAGTACATGGAACAGTAGAGCTGGATATCCAGGATAGTACATGGAACAGTAGAGCTGGATATGTAGGATAGTACATGGAACAGTAGAGCTGGATATGTAGGATGGTACATGGAACAGTAGAGCTGGATATGTAGGATGGTAAATGGAACAGTAGAGCTGGATATGTAGGATAGTACATGGAACAGTGGAGTTGGATATTTAGGATGGTACATGGAACAGTAGAGCTGGATATGTAGGATGGTACATGGAACAGTAGAGCTGGATATATAGGATGGTACATGGAACAGTAGAGCTGGATATATAGGATGGTACATGGAACAGTAGAGCTGGATATATAGGATGGTACAAGGAACAGTAGAGCTGGATATGTAGGATAGTACATGGAACAGTGGAGTCGGATATGTAGGATGGTACATGGAACAGTAGAGCTGGATATATAGGATAGTACATGGAACAGTAGAGCTGGATATGTAGGATAGTACATGGAACAGTAGAGCTGGATATGTAGAATGGTACATGGAACAGTAGAGCTGGATATGTAGGATGGTACATGGAACAGTAAAGCTGGATATGTAGGATAGTACATGGAACAGTGGAGTTGGATATGTAGGATGTTACATGGAACAGTAGAGCTGGATATATAGGATGGTACATGAAACAGTAGAGCAGGATATGTAGGATAGTACATGGAACAGTAGAGCTGGATATGTAGGATGGTACATGGAACAGTAGAGCTGGATATGTAGGATGGTACATGGAACAGTAGAGCTGGATATGTAAGATGGTACATGGAACAGTAGAGCTGGATATGTAGGATAGTACATGGAACAGTAGAGCTGGATATGTAGGATGGTAAATGGAACAGTAGAGCTGGATATGTAAGATGGTACATGGAACAGTAGAGCTGGATATCCAGGATAGTACATGGAACAGTAGAGCTGGATATGTAGGATAGTACATGGAACAGTAGAGCTGGATATCCAGGATAGTACATGGAACAGTAGAGCTGGATATGTAAGATGGTACATGGAACAGTAGAGCTGGATATCCAGGATAGTACATGGAACAGTAGAGCTGGATATGTAAGATGGTACATGGAACAGTAGAGCTGGATATGTAGGATAGTACATGGAACAGTAGAGCTGGATATCCAGGATAGTACATAGAACAGTAGAGCTGGATATGTAGGATGGTACATGGAACAGTAGAGCTGGATATGTAGGATAGTACATGGAACAGTAGAGCTGGATATGTAGGATGGTACATGGAACAGTAGAGCTGGATATCCAGGATAGTACATGAAACAGTAGAGCTGGATATGTAGGATGGTACATGGAACAGTAGAGCTGGATATGTAGGATAGTACATGAAACAGTAGAGCAGGATATGTAGGATAGTACATGGAACAGTAGAGCTGGATATGTAGGATGGTACATGGAACAGTAGAGCTGGATATCTAGGATAGTACATGGAACAGTAGAGCTGGATATGTAAGATGGTACATGGAACAGTAGAGCTGGATATCCAGGATAATACATGGAACAGTAGAGCTGGATATGTAGGATGGTACATGGAACAGTAGAGCTGGATATGTAGGATAGTACATGGAACAGTAGAGCTGGATATCCAGGATAGTACATGGAACAGTAGAGCTGGATATGTAGGATGGTACATGGAACAGTAGAGCTGGATATGTAGGATAGTACATGGAACAGTAGAGCTGGATATGTAGGATGGTACATGGAACAGTAGAGCTGGATATCCAGGATAGTACATGGAACAGTAGAGCTGGATATGTAGGATGGTACATGGAACAGTAGAGCTGGATATGTAGGATAGTACATGAAACAGTAGAGCAGGATATGTAGGATAGTACATGGAACAGTAGAGCTGGATATGTAGGATAGTACATGGAACAGTAGAGCTGGATATGTAAGATGGTACATGGAACAGTAGAGCTGGATATCCAGGATAGTACATGGAACAGTAGAGCTGGATATGTAGGATGGTACATGGAACAGTAGAGCTGGATATGTAGGATAGTACATGGAACAGTAGAGCTGGATATGTAGGATAGTACATGGAACAGTAGAGCTGGATATCCAGGATAGTACATGGAACAGTAGAGCTGGATATGTAAGATGGTACATGGAACAGTAGAGCTGGATATCCAGGATAGTACATGGAACAGTAGAGCTGGATATCCAGGATAGTAGATGGAACAGTAGAGCTGGATATGTAGGATGGTACATGGAACAGTAGAGCTGGATATGTAGGATGGTACATGGAACAGTAGAGCTGGATATGTAAGATGGTACATGGAACAGTAGAGCTGGATATGTAGGATAGTACATGGGACAGTAGAGCTGGATATGTAGGATAGTCCATGGAACAGTAGAGCTGGATATGTAGGATGGTACATGGAACAGCACAGTTGAATATACTGGACATCACATGGAACAATTGGAATAGTAGAGCTGAATGTGTAGGATGGTACTTGAAACAGCAGAGTTGGATATACTGGATATTATCTGAACCCACACGGAACAGTGGAGCTGGATATGCAGGACTTTGATACTTTGATTCCGCAAAGCTAGATTGGAAGACCCGCACCTTGATATATTAGAGCTGAGTGTGCGGAAAGCAGCTGAGAACAGCAGAGCTGGACTGTCAGACCTGCACTCTGATGAGGTTGTAGCAGGACCAAGCAAAACATAGGGTTGTCAGGACTATGGTACTGATGACTTACCCTAGAGATCCCATCTGGTTCTCAGCATCCACTGAAATGAATGGGTAAAACCTGCAATTCCACATACAGCCTGTGGACAGGAGAGGCGCTGTTTTGGAAAAATGCTTCCTTCACACGATTTGTCAAGGATGAAAAAAAAAAAGGTAAACATCGAAGATCATAGTATTGCATAGCCTTTAGGTCTGGTGGATGGGGTCAGCTAGAAAGTGATGACAAATCTTGGTGCCACCTTGTGGACGTTAAAAGGAACAATGCTCTTTGGGAATTGCTCCTTTACCCTTCTGGGTCCTTCACGCTCCATACATTGTACTTTTATGGGTCCTGACCTATTTTCGGTTCCGGGAAATTGAATATAATTTCCATAATGAAATAATGTAACAGTTCACAAACAAATTGACCTTTAAGTATACGGTAAATATACATTCTGCGCAATTAAAAGGGCACATTTGTATTTGCATCTTTGATCTACGCCGCTAATTCCGCATTCTGGCGAGGAGGAAACATTATGGGGGAGAGCGGGGGATGGGCGACAGCTCAGGATCTATGGATTATAAATCTCGGGAAATCTTCCCACAGGTGGAATACTAACATTTTCCAGATAAAGAATAATAACTGTTTAGGGAGCTTCTGACTGAAAAGGAAAAAAAATTGTTACAATATCAAATTCGGCTTTTCATGTTCTTTGCTCCACATGGGTGAAATCTCTCAAATCTGTCTTATTCCTCGACTTCTCTGTGTAATAAATTATTACTGAATCTTCCAAAAAGCAGAGAAGAAATTGCATCTGATCAAACAGAAAAAGTTTTCTTAAAATCTGGTGTTTACTTGCATACAACTGTGCGCCGGCTTTACATTGTGCTCTAGTCACATCCAAAGCTGCTTTCAAAAATGCATGATGACTGTCACTAGGTTGCGCTGGACATTTCTTGTATGCAGTAAATGGAGAGGTATTCAGACAGGCCAAGACCAGGAGGACACAACAGTACACGGGGGGGCAGACAGAGACGAGGTCAGGATACAAGCCGAAGGTCAGGGTTCCAGGAGAGTACTTACCAAATTACAGAGAGCAGGAGGGGACGTGGTCAGGTGGAAGTCCAAGGTCAGAAGGCGGGAAGTCACAACAGAAACAGGATAGGACAGGCAGAGACGGGTCAACAACAGTCCGGAGTCAAGAGGCCAAGATCTGAACACTGAGAACCACGGGAGCCAACAGCACAACTGTAACCAGGAAGTACGACTGGCGGCGTCCTGAGCTAATACGCTCCCTAAAGAAGCAGAGCAATCACTGGGAACAAGAAGCATCAGTGTGAGCACCTCCTAGGACCAGCCTGAAATCTAGTGCTGTGAAACCATCAGCAGAGCATTCATCCTGCAACATGCTCTGCACCATAAGCAACATATACTGGCGCCATAGGAGAGCATAGCAGAGTAATACAGAATGTCCTGCACAGAGGAATTGTGACACCGCGCTTTGATATTGCTCAGTTGTCCTTAGAAGACTGGTGGGGTCTGACACCCAACACCTACTCTGCGGACAGATGGATATGGTGTACAGAGATTTGTTGTCACGATGGGACTACAGGTGTCCCACCAGGCGCAAGTGGTCTCACAGCGCAAGACAGCGGAAACACCAGGGTGGTGCTACACTGATGGAGGGTACACAAGGTAGGGCCTTGCGCTAGGGAGAGGTGAGCGGGGTCACCTCGTAACACTCACCTGAGACTGATCCCTGCACTGGCTGACGTCCCTAGATGGGTCCTCCCCCCTGCACTGATATCGTACCTAGACCCTCGCTGTTCCTGAACTCACCCTGACACTATCACGCCAGTACAATAAGACAAAACAAGGTAGGTAAGACAAACAGGTGGGGAAAGACACAACGAGAAGCACTCCAAGGCTTCTTAAGTAAGGAACTTCGCAGCCGCAATAGAAACAACACCACAGCTATGCAGCACCGAGCTCCATCAACGTGGTCTGCATAGGTATGAGCTATAGCCAGCATAGGGAAGAGTAAGGAGCGGATATTTATAGCAGAAGGGAGTGGCAGCAGCTGAGGTTACAACTACCTGTTAGACCTTTAACCCTTTCAGTGCTGTATGGAATTAAATACACTCTAAGTCAGGATAAACGACGAGCGATCACTAAAGCGGATCTGCAATCCATAATACGCTGTGACCTTCTGATCCTAGATCCCCCCTGAGATCACATCAGGCCATGACGCACTCGTGACATCCTTACACCACCTAGTGGTTGTTCACAGGTCCTGCGGCTCAGCTACTATTAAAGTGATTGTGATCTGAGCTGCAGTACCCAAGACTGGCCACTACGTGGTGTATGGAGCTATGCATTGCCCTGTACATTCAGCCACTGATTGTGGGGTGCTGAATGTTGGACCCCAATAATCTAATATTGATGACTTCTCCTAGGGATCGGTAACTAATATCTGAAACCTGAAAGGTATTAACCCCTTCCAGTCATCTTTTTTATTAGTAAGCTTCTTGCAAAAAAAAAAAAATGGCCAGCGCCCATCAGCAAGCATTTCCCAACAGAGCCATTTTGCAGTGCCCATTAAAGTCAGTGAGTTGTTCTAATAATGCACCGACATTCTCCGTCCTCTAGGGGCGCTCTTCGGAGCTACTCTTCACTCCATTTCCGAGCACACTTAGGTCTCTGCTCTCTGAAACCACAGAATTCTGAATGCAGATTTGGTTGTGAGTGGAGTAGAAAAGTCATATTTCATCGAAACGAGAAGCCTGAATGGTGACCGTAAAGATGCCCTATGATTACGATGGTGACAGGGAACGTCAGGGGTGTGGTGATTAATGCTACTTTGCAATATTTGGTTTTATGTTTTTTTATACTCATTTTCATACTCCACCCAAAATTTTTGTCTGTTATTTTAGCCCAAAACTAAGCGAATTCGCTTGTGTCGACTTAAAATGATAAATCACTTTTTAAGTATGGCTGAAGTTAGGAAATAAACATCATTCCTTTTCTTATTTTTCTTTTTTGTAGAAATCAATAGTACACGAGAAAAAAAATAAACTTTGTAATATATCTTATTGGAGAAATCCGCTCCTGTCTCCTCCTGGACTGATCGCTCATTCTTAATCCATGGCTAAAAATCTGTCTGTAGTGAATACAGACGTTCCCAATACGGGATAAATGACAGTTAGTGCTCATAAAGTTCTATGGAGAATTGTAAAGCTATGTGCACACTGTGTGTTTTTTTTATGCAGATTTTGATGCATTTTTTCGAGAAATCTGCACCAAAATCTGCATGCCTATCCTGAAGCCAGCAAAGTCTATGAGATTTCTGAAATGCTGCACGCACATTGCTTTTTTTTCTTTGCACATTTGGTGCAGAAAAAAATCTACAGCATGACAATTGTTGGGGCATTTTTTAGCCCTTCAAGCCATTGACTTCATAAAAAACACATGAAAAAAAAACTAACCAAAAACTCACCAAAAATGCATGCTTTTTTCGGTGCTTTTTTGGGTGTATTTTTAACCCTTCCAGGAATTTACTTCATAAAAAAAATGAAAAAAACGCACCAAAATGCATGCTTTTTTCAGTGTGGATTTTTTGGAGGGTGTTTTATAGCCCTTCCAGCCATTGACTTCATAAAAAAAACGGACAAAATAAACCTCATGAAAAATGCATGCTTTTTTCGGTGCGTTGTTTAGCCATTTTTTAGCCCTTCCAGCCACTGATTCATAAAAAAACAAATGAAAAAAAATGCACCAAAAATTCACAAAAAATGCACGTTTTTTTCACTGCCTTTTTGAAGGACGTTTTTTAGCCCTTCCATCAACTTCATAAAAAACACATAGAAAAAAAACAAAAAAAAAAACAAAAATGCATGCTGTTCTCCAGTGCGTTTTTGGGGGCATTTTTAACCCTTCCAACCATTGACTTCATAAAAAACATATGGGAAAAAAAACTCACCAAAAACTCACCAAAAATGCATGCTTTTTTTGCTGCGTTTTTTTGGATTGCATTTTTTAGCCTTTCCAGCCATTGACTTCATAAAAAAAACACATGAAAAAAAACCTCACCAAAAATGCATGCTTATTTCGGTGCTTTTTTTGCGGTGTTTTTTTAGCCCTTCCAGCCATTGACTTCATAAAAACAACACATGGGAAAAAAAAGTGCCAAAACCTCACCAAATATGCATGCTTTTTTTGGTGCTTTTTTGGGGGTGTTTTTTTAGCCCTTCCAGCCATTGACTTCATTAAAAAAACATGGAAAAAATGCACGAAAAATTCACAAAAAATGCATGTTTTTTCGCTGCATTTTTTGGGGATGTTTTCCAGCCATTGACTTCAGAAAAAACACATGGAAAAAAAAATCACCAAAAATGCATGCTGTTTTTGGTGCGGTTTTTGGGGGCATTTTTTTAGCCCTTCAAGCCATTGATTTCATAAAAAACACATGGAAAAAAAATCCTCACCAAAAATGCATGCAGTTTTCCAGTGCATTTTTTTGGGACGTTTTTAACCCTTCCAACCATTGACTTCATAATAAACATATGGAAAAAAAAAATCACCAAAAACTCGCCAAAACTGCATGGCATGCTTTTTTTGGTGCGTTTTTTGGGAGGGCATTTTTTAGCCCTTCCAGCCATTGACTTCATAAAAAAACACAAGGAAAAAAAAACTCACCAAAAATGCATGCTTATTTCAGTGCATTTTTTTGCCAGAAGATGCAGATTTCATGCAGAAAATTTCTGCACCAAATCTGCAGCGTGTGCACACACCCAAAGTGTCATTTCAGGATTGACTCAGGAGCACTTGCAGCAGAATGTCTGTTTCTGCCACCAACTGTCATCTCCTATCTCAGCAATGGGAAATTCTGTATTTACTGAAAACATTTTTCTTCCATAAATTGGGTGCGAAAAATCCATCCAGGAGGAGAAAAAAACTGATTCCTCTGATAAGACACATTACAAAGTTTCTTATTACCACTAGCACTATTGATTTATGAAATAAAAATTAAAGCGATTATTCATTAAGTGGTGTTTGACATTCGTTTTGGGTGATAACATTTTTTTTAAACCCCGCTTTTCATTAGTTACCATATATACAATGTCTATAGTTTTCATTGTCAATGGCTTCTGTTGTTATTACTTTCTGGTGGGGTTCTGCGTATATACAGCAGACCTGCAGTGTAAAGCATGGGGGAAAAACTAAGTATCAGGCGTAGTCAGCAGGTAGATCTCAGGCTGCTTTGATACAATGAAGCTAAATTGGAATTACTGACTATGTACGTCCATTCTTTTAGACTAAGGTTAAAGGGAAAGTCCCGTTCTCCATGTTTTCTGATATATATGTAGCAGATTACAGAGCTGAGCAGGATGAGATATAGTTTTGTTGAAAACCATTCAGTATAATTTGTATTTCATTCATTTAAACTGCTGTTTTTGTTAAATTTAGGAGTCCAGTGGGCGGAGCTAATCAGTGATTGACAGCTCTATGTAAATCATACAGGGAAATACTCCGCCCACTGGACTCTTTAACATAAATGAATAAAATGCAAGTTTTACTGAAGCTATGAACACAAACGATCTATCAATCTGCTCAGCTCCTCCTCCGCTGAGGAGGCGCCATGCCCAGTGTGACGGCTGAATAAATCTCAGAGTTATTTAATCATTAATTGTATCTGATTTCAGTTGTTTTTTAGTAGTTGAGGTCGTCTGTAATCCCCCTCCTGTTTGAGGCTGCTCCTTAGTTCCTCCCCCATGCTTTACACTGCAGGGCATTTTGTTAGCATTAGCTGCTGTGTTTAAGAAAAAAGAAGTAAGTGCAGATTTCCATTGCAGCATGGTTGAATTAATTATAATCCACAAGCATCTAAACCACCTGTGAGAAGAGATTATCCGGTGACTTGTGCACATACACGGAGGGGAATGCGCCTGAAGAAGGGGCGGCCTGCGGATCCAATTTACTCCATTAATACGCGCGCTTTGTGTATTCTCTGTATTTGAATAATTAAACGTTCCAGGATCCTTTGCTTTCTTGCCTCGCACAATCTTTATTCCTTGCATGATACTTTTCATAAACTAGTTATCGTCTCTCAGCCATAAAATACGGATGACAGGAGATGGGAGCGCGGCACATTCAGCGATCAGTCAGCATTCATTCCGGCGTTATTTGATTTATACAAGTGGAATAAGAATGTCAGAAGCTTTATTTATCCTCCAATCTAACGTAAAGGGAATACGAGCGAGACATTAGCAATGGAGATGGTACTGTGTGTACTGCGCTCACACGCTGCAACCGTGAGATGGGGGGGCAGGGCTGCACGATCTGTGATGTCATCTGCACTCACTGTGACATCATCAAATATTATATAGTGTCCGCTCTCAGGGCCAGCCACAGTGCTACATCACAGTGCCAGCCACAGTGCTACATAACAGTGCCAGCCTCAGTGCGACATCACAGTGCCAGCCACAGTGCTACATAACAGTGCCAGCCACAGTGTGACATAACAGTGCCAGCCACAGTGCGACATCACAGTGCCAGCCACAGTGTGACATAACAGTGCCAGCCACAGTGCGACATAACAGTGCCAGCCACAGTGCGACATAACAGTGCCAGCCACAGTGCTACATCACAGTGCCAGCCACAGTGTGACATAACAGTGCCGGCCACAGTGCTACATCACAGTGCCAGCCACAGTGCGACATAACAGTGCCAGCCACAGTGTGACATAACAGTGCCAGCCACAGTGCGACATCACAGTGCCAGCCACAGTGTGACATAACAGTGCCAGCCACAGTGCGACATAACAGTGCCAGCCACAGTGCTACATCACAGTGCCAGCCACAGTGTGACATAACAGTGCCGGCCACAGTGCTACATCACAGTGCCAGCCACAGTGCGACATAACAGTGCCAGCCACAGTGTGACATAACAGTGCCAGCCACAGTGCGACATCACAGTGCCAGCCACAGTGTGACATAACAGTGCCAGCCACAGTGCGACATAACAGTGCCAGCCACAGTGCGACATAACAGTGCCAGCCACAGTGCTACATCACAGTGCCAGTCACAGTGCGACATCACAGTGCCAGCCACAGTGCGACATAACAGTGCCAGCCTCAGTGCGACATCACAGTGCCAGTCACAGTGCGACATAACAGTGCCAGCCACAGTGTGACATAACAGTGCCAGCCACAGTGCGACATCACAGTGCCAGCCACAGTGTGACATAACAGTGCCAGCCACAGTGCGACATAACAGTGCCAGCCACAGTGCTACATCACAGTGCCAGCCACAGTGTGACATAACAGTGCCGGCCACAGTGCTACATCACAGTGCCAGCCACAGTGCTACATCACAGTGCCAGCCACAGTGCTACATCACAGTGCCAGCCACAGTGCGACATAACAGTGCCAGCCACAGTGTGACATAACAGTGCCAGCCACAGTGCGACATAACAGTGCCAGCCACAGTGCGACATAACAGTGCCAGCCACAGTGCGACATAACAGTGCCAGCCACAGACCTATATGACAGTGCCAGCCACAGTGCTACATCACAGTGCCAGCCACAGTGCTACATCACAGTGCCAGCCACAGTGCTACATCACAGTGCCAGCCACAGTGCGACATAACAGTGCCAGCCACAGTGCGACATAACAGTGCCAGCCACAGTGCTACATCACAGTGCCAGCCACAGTGCTACATCACAGTGCCAGCCACAGTGCGACATAACAGTGCCAGCCACAGTGCTACATCACAGTGCCAGCCACAGTGCGACATAACAGTGCCAGCCACAGTGCTACATCACAGTGCCAGCGACAGTGCTACATCACAGTGCCAGCCACAGTGCTACATAACAGTGCCAGCCACAGTGCGACATAACAGTGCCAGCCACAGTGCTACATCACAGTGCCAGCCACAGTGCGACATAACAGTGCCAGCCACAGTGCGACATAACAGTGCCAGCCACAGTGCTACATCACAGTGCCAGCCCCAGTGCTACATCACAGTGCCAGCCACAGTGCTACATCACAGTGCCAGCCACAGTGCTACATCACAGTGCCAGCCACAGTGCTACATTACAGTGCCAGCCACAGTGCGACATGACAGTGCCAGCCACAGTGCTACATTACAGTGCCAGCCACAGTGCGACATAACAGTGCCAGCCACAGTGCTACATTACAGTGCCAGCCACAGTGCGACATAACAGTGCCAGCCACAGTGCTACATCACAGTGCCAGCCACAGTGTGACATAACAGTGCCAGCCACAGTGCGACATAACAGTGCCAGCCACAGTGCTACATCACAGTGCCAGCCACAGTGCTACATAACAATGTCATAGTATCCTTATCTCAGTGCCAGTCACAGTGCTTGCTACATTACAGTGCCAGCCACAGTGCGACATGACAGTGCCAGCCACAGTGCTACATTACAGTGCCAGCATAGGGCCCTCATCATAGTGCCAGCCACAGTGCTACATTACAGTGCCAGACACAGTGCGACATGACAGTGCCAGTGTAGCGCCTTCCTCACAGTGCTAGATACAGTGCTACATAACAGTGCCAGCCACAGTGCTACATCACAGTGCCAGCCACAGTGCTACATCACAGTGCCAGCCACAGTGCTACATCACAGTGCCAGCCACAGTGCTACATCACAGTGCCAGCCACAGTGCTACATTACAGTGCCAGCCACAGTGCGACATTACAGTGCCAGCCACAGTGCGACATGACAGTGCCAGCCACAGTGCTACATTACAGTGCCAGCCACAGTGCGACATAACAGTGCCAGCCACAGTGCTACATTACAGTGCCAGCCACAGTGCGACATAACAGTGCCAGCCACAGTGCTACATCACAGTGCCAGCCACAGTGTGACATAACAGTGCCAGCCACAGTGCGACATAACAGTGCCAGCCACAGTGCTACATCACAGTGCCAGCCACAGTGCTACATAACAATGTCATAGTATCCTTATCTCAGTGCCAGTCACAGTGCTTGCTACATTACAGTGCCAGCCACAGTGCGACATGACAGTGCCAGCCACAGTGCTACATTACAGTGCCAGCATAGGGCCCTCATCATAGTGCCAGCCACAGTGCTACATTACAGTGCCAGACACAGTGCGACATGACAGTGCCAGTGTAGCGCCTTCCTCACAGTGCTAGATACAGTGCTACATAACAGTGCCAGCATAGTATCCTCATCACAGTGCCAGGCTGCCACAGTACTGTATAACAGTGCCAACATAGTATACTCATCATAGTCCCAGTCATAGAGCTACATAACAGTACGAGCATAGTACTCTCATCATAGTGCCAGTCACAGTGCTACATAACAGTGCCAGTATAGTATCCTCATCTCAGTGCCAGTCACAGTGCTACATAGCAGTGCCACTATAGTGCCCTCATCTCAGTCGCAGCCACAGTGCGACATAACAGTGACAGAATAGTACTCTCATCATAGTGCCAGTTATAGCGCTACATATCAGTGCCAGCTTCTTGCCTTCATTACTGTGCTAGCCACAATAGATGCAAGCACAGTGCCCTCATCATAGTGCTAGCCAGAGTGCTACACAATAGTGCCATCATCATAGTGCCAGCCGCGGTGCTACATAACAGTGCTAGCATTGTATCCTCATCATAGTACCAGTCCTACTTTTACATATCAGTGCCAGCATAGTGCCCTCATCACAGTGCTACATCCCAGTGCCAGACACAGTGCCTCTCTCTAGATTTCAGTGTAGTGCCCTCATCACAGTTGCCTGCTCCTATACACATTGGAGCTGTAGGGGACGTCGACTCTTGCTGTCGGTTTCACTAATACCGTAGGTTATAGGTGGTCTCTTGAGGTCCTGATAGATTTTATACTTAAAAAGAACAAAAACTCGACCTCTGCTCAATTCATTGAGACTGTTGTAATAAGCCGAACATTGTGCTCCATTACTTCCAACAGTGCCATTGACAATCAATGAAGCAGAGGTTGAACATGCGACCGCCCGCCCCATATAGGATGTTGGAGAGCAAAATCATCACCAAGTTATTCCCGATCAAAATTTTTTATCCCCCCGATGGTATCACCCTTTAACAAGAACGCCCAATCTCCAGCTCTCAAAAGTCACATTTTACAAAAAAAAAGAAAAAGAACAAATACTTTCCGCATAACAAATTGCCCTTTTCCTTATTGACTGCCGTGAGATTATTTGATAGTAATTTCTTAAAAATATTACTTTTCCCAAATTAAGTCTAATTTCCAGTCATCAGCATTTTGTGAATAGCTGTGGAGTCAAACAAGGATTTGCTGGGGCCGCGGGTCACCTTGTAACGAGCCCTCCTCATCAATTAGAAGATTGGATTTTATAACAGTTGGCATAATCATTTCAGAAGCCAACAGGGGGTGTCATTTTTTTTTCATCCAATTACCCACAATACAAGAACTATAGGACCTCGGGCACTGGCATTGTTCATACTTCTAAAAATAATTAATTTCCCACCAGGGTGCGCAAATTCTTGAACCAGGAGTCAACAGAGAAGCATTAATGGGTTATCTTTCCCTCATGCTGACAGCCGAGCGCACACAGAGCGCAGTCCTTGGTGTGAGTCCTTGTAGATGGGAACATTTGCCGCTTTTCTAAAGGAATACAGGCCTTGTACATAAAGGAAAGTCAGTATGATTGCAGCAGAGCCAGAACGCTGCGTATTCCTGCATTGTAGCGAGGTTGACTTATCACCGTGACGATAGGATTCCGTTATTGTTACTGCATCAACTGATTGTAAATATTTTTTTTTTAATATTTAAAACACAGATACTTTGTATCGATGCGACCGCTCAGGTCATTTCATGTATCATCAGCCAGAACTATTTGGAAAAGCATTATAATGTGCAATAAAAATTATATTATGTTAGCCAGAAAAATTAATGTAATATACCAGAAAAATTAATGTAATATACCCCAAAAAGAAAAAAAAGAATTATAGGGGACCAATCTAACACCGAGATTTATGACTCAGTACATGGACACTTCAGACCCCCAGATCAAGAGCCATCACTCCCACCACCTCTTCACTTATAACAAAGCCTTCCTTTTATTATTATTATTATTATTATTATTATTATTATTATTATTATTATTATTATTAGCTGTAGTACCCGGTGTTTCCTGGGATAGTAACTGTCTCTCTGTGTGTGTCTGTCTGTTTCTCTGTCTGTCTCTCTCTCAGTCTTTTTCCCTGTCTGTCTCTTTGTCTGTGTCTATCTCTTTGTCTGTGTCTGTCAGTTTCTCTCCCTGGCTGTCTCTGTCTCTCTATATCTGTCTGTCTGTCTCGCTGTCTCTCTCCCTTTTTGTATTTTTCCCTGTCTGTCTCTTTCCCTGTCTCTGTCGGTCTGTCTCTTTGTCTGTATCTTTGTCTGTCTGTGTCTGTCTGTCTCTTTCCCTGTCTTTCTGTCTCTTTCCCTCTTTCTGTCTCTTTCCCTACCTGTCTATTTCTGTCTGTCTGTCTCTTACCCTGTCTGTCTCTTTCCCTGTCTGTGTGTTTGTGTCTCTGTCTCTTTCTCTCTGTCTGTCTCTTTCCCTGGCTGCATTGTGACACGCCAACATTCTTCTGAAGTTCTGGCTGCATTGTGGCTCCCAGCTCCATTGACTTTAATGGAGGCAGGTTTTTTGGCGAATAACTAAAGCACGGGGTTTAATTTTCCTCACAAAACATAGTCTACGACCCTGGGTCACATGAGGCGTCTGTGCAAAAAATGTTTTATTGTACATGCGAAGGTGCGGATTCCTTAGCGGACATACACACAGACATACATACACACATACATACATACATCACTCATCTTTATATATTAGATTAATATTATTTATTTATTATTTACTATTACCTTCTCTTATCTTTAAGAGGCATCACCCCATATTTCATATGCACAAATGTCCTATTGTAACATTTCTCAAATATTTTGCTCTTAAGCCGCTTGATGAAGGAGCCTCTGTGATTTGAAAGTGTCATAATGTGACTGTAGGATAACAAGGGACAAGTGCTCCTCTGCTGTACCTCACACTAGGGGTCCCTAACGTCAGGGTTACTCCCGATAGTGGAGATGCCTGAGTCCTGTGCCTGGCTAAGCTCCAGACCACATCTAATCTGATTCCCTCCTCCCACCAGGTAAGAAGGGGCAGAAGTGAAAAAGAAACACAGTTAGGCCTGAAACACACTTCCGTTAAAAACACGCACGTACCGCGAGACACGTATTTACCCTGCGTGTGGTAAGTACGTGTCTTGGGTACGTGCGGTCCACGTGTGTTCTATGTGTGCTATCCGCGATAGCACACGTAGAACCGGTAATTTGCATACTCACGTGGTCCGCGCTGCTGTCCGTGGTGCTGATCTTCGGTCTCCAGCCCTGCCGTCTCCCCGCTGCTGCTGCTGCCAGCCACAGTGAAGTGAATATTAAATGAGCATAATGAGCGGCGGTCGGCAACAAGTGGCAGCAGCGGCAGAGACAGGAGGGCTGGAGAAGGTGAGTAAATGTTTTTTTTTTTTTCACTGACACGTGTGTTTTCTCCGGCGCGTGTCACACGGGACCGCATCCACACTACATTCGTGTGGTACGGGTGCGGGCCATGTGACACCCGTGCTGCCGGAGAAAACGTGGACATGTCACCGTGTACAAAAGTGCACACACGTACAAACGCACACGAACACATGTTCCATGTGGTTTTACGTGTGTGTGCCTGCTACAATAGGGTAGCATTGCTGAATGTGTCTCCGTGCCACCGGTACGTGCAAAAAATGGCAAACACATACCGGCGGCACGGATGTGTGTCGGAGGCCTTAACACTAGAACTACTGGACTCGTGACACCTATATAGAAATACATAGTGCAAAGTAGTCAAAATGACTACCTCAGTAGTTCTAGTGTTAAAGATACACTGGAGAAAATCAACACTCTGACACACTGCACACAGAGGAATAGATGAGAGACTCAGGAAAAAAGCAAGAGCAGGAAGGTAGCAAAAACAACAATGGTTACTCCATAACTGCATACAGCAACACGTATAACCAGATAGTCTGGATCACAACACTTCACCAGACCAGCTTAGTAAACTATAGCTGGCATAGAAGGAAGAATCTAGCCGCCAGCATATATAGGAGGGAGACAGATGTAATTGGTGGCCCTGCAACATGTGATCAAAAGAGACTAACAAGCAGACTAGCAGAGATTTATTTTTGCTAGCCTGCCTATGAATTACCACTCTGTAGGTTGACGCCCGAGTCTGCCTGCTCTGATTACAGACCTCAGAGAAGTTATCAGGTGGAGTGTCGGAATCTGTAGTCTGAACCGATCCCCACGCCGCCATGACAGTTGACAAAGTTTGTAAAAAATCTTTGTGTGACCGAAACCTTCAAATGTAATGTTTCTTGTTAGCATTCCTACAATACTTTTTGTATTTTTTGGTCATGAAAGTATTTGCATTAAAAACCTCATAGAAAGTAACTACTAATCATCATAGATTTGAATGTGGTTGAGACCATCAGAGAATCCCTTAACCCAGCAGTCTCCAGCGTGTGTTTCTGTGGCTATATGGAATCTCTAAGGCGATGTTCACACTGACTTTATCAAAATTGGATCGGCTTTGGATCAAAAGCTGCTTTAAAATCCCCTTGAATACTATTTTATGTATATTTTTAAGTAGATCTGCTAAAAATACTTTTAATATCCCTTAACAGCACTGATTGACCCTGATATGGCCAGGATTGAATCAATATTTTTAGGTTAAAGATCTGTAGCATTGATGAGAACTTTCCGCATAGATTGAAACCACCTACCACGGTGACCTCGGGTCCGGTCGGGGTTGAACTCCAGCCTTTAAAAGGGTCCTATTAAACAGTTCTATCAATCAAGGCCCTCCAACCGTCGCATAAGTACAACTGATACAATGCCCTTGTAACTAAATACTGAGAGTTGTAGCTTTGCTCAGGTGGGTACTAGAAGAGGCCAAGCCCCATAGCAAACTTCAGAATGGCCCCTTCCCCCCTCAAAGTGATTAAGCCCCTTGGTGCATTTTCACAGTAAGGCTGCTTTCACACATCCGGTTTTTGCTCTGCGGCACAATACGGCGCTCTGCAGAAAAACCACAACCGTGTTTTTTGCCGCCGGTTGCGCTTTTTTTTGCATAGACTTACATTAGTGCCGTATTATGCCGCATGGGCTTGCGTTCGGTCCGGTTTTTGCCGCATGCAGCAGATTTAGCCGATGCCGCGGCCGGATGGAACGTTGCCTGCAACGTTTTTTGCTCCGGCAAAAAAAACCGCATCCGGCCGCTGCGGCGCATTCTTCAATGCATGCCTATGGACGCCGGATGCGGCGCGATGCAGAAAAAAACGCATCCGGACGCCGCATGCGGTTTCTTCCACTGCGCATGATCAGTAGCATGCCGCAACCAGAAAAAAACGGACGGGCCGCATGTAAAAACTTATGCAAAGGATGCGGTGTTTTCGCCGCATCCGTTGCATAGGTTTCACAGCCGGATTGAGCCGCACTGCTCAAACCGGATGTGTGAAAGTAGCCTAATAATGGTCCCTCCAGACAATGGTGCACTTTTAGTATCTACCCAACTCTAATGTGCAGTTAGTTTGGAGCAGGGAATTGAAAGGTGGAACAGGGAATTGAAAGGTGGAGCAGGGAATTGACAGCTCCCTGCTCCACCATTGAATTTGTCTGTGTCCACAGGAGGCAGATAACCATGAAAATGGTGCCGAATGTCCCCTGAGACCCTAGACACCATAGTATTGCTAACACACCAATACCGTAGAAATGGCAGATACCCTGAAAGCAGGAAGTAAAGACACATAGGAAAAGTAAGACATCAACAGTGACCAATCTGCTTGTTGATGGTTTCCAGTGGCTCCAATTCATCAAGGAGTTTTTGCCAGTTTTCTGGTCCTTAACAGATCACAACATTTTTGCACCTTTTGTTGTTTTTACCAACTCCAAAAAGTTGGGTTAGAGGCGGTGTGGTGATGACTACCTGGCAAATTCATTGTAATGGCTGGAGTAAGATCTCCGGCGGAGGGGTACGGCAGTTGCTTCTTACTGAATGTGGTGCACCCTGCTCGTTTTAGGGAACGTGCCCACGATCAGGAATAGCAGCGTTTTGGATGCAGCATGATTTTGCTGTGTCCAAAATGCTGCTTTGTGCAGAACAAGCACAGTAGATGGGATTTATAGAAATTTCATGCCCACTGTGCGCAAACTGATATACGGCACGGCTTTCCATCGTGAAAATTTATGCTTGTGGAGACGCAAGTGTTCTTGGTGGGGAGAGCACACCGAAAGTCCGCAGACCCCAGAACCCTGATCATGGGCGTGGACGCTGCTGTCCCCTGCGGACACCACAAGCATCTCCGCAAGAATAGACACGCTGCATCCAGAACTCAGTATCTGCGAATCATGGGTACATACATCATCTCTGGATCGTGGGCACATACAGCGTCTCTGGATCGTGGGCACATACAGCGTCTCCGGATCGTGGGCACATACAGCATCTCCGGATCGTGGGCACATACAGCATCTCCATATCGTGGGCACATACAGCGTCTCCAGATCGTGGGCACATACAGCGTCTCTAGATCGTGGACACATACAGCGTCTCCGGATCATGGGTACATACAGCGTCTCCGGATCGTGGACACATACAGCGTCTCCGGATCGTAGGCATATACAGCGTCTCCGGATCGTGGGCACATACAGCGTCTCTAGATCGTGGACACATACAGCGTCTCTAGATCGTCGATACATACAGCGTCTTCAGATCGTGGACACATACAGCGTCTCCAGATCGTAGGCACATATAGCGTCTCCGGATCGTGGGTACATACAGCGTCTCTGGATCGTGGGCACATACAGCGTCTCCGGATCATGGACACATACAGCATCTCCGGATCATGGGTACATACAGCGTCTCTAGATCGTGGACACACACAGCGTCTCTAGATCGTGGACACATACAGCATCTTCAGATCGTGAGCACATACAGCGTCTCCGGATCGTGGGCACATACAGCGTCTCCGGATTGTGGGCACATACAGCGTCTCCGGATCGTGGGCACATACAGCGTCTCCAAATCGTGGGCACATACAGCGTCTCCGGATCGTGGGCACATACTGTGTCTACGAATCGTGGGCACATACAGCGTCTCCGGATCGTGGGCACATACAGCGTCTCCGGATCGTAGGCATATACAGCGTCTCCGGATCGTGGGTACATACAGCGTCTCCGGATCGTGGACACATACAGCATATCCGGATCGTGGGCACATACAGCGTCTCTACATCGTGGACACATACAGCGTCTCCAGATCGTGGACACATACAGCATCTCCAGATCGTGGGCACATTTAGCGTCTCCGGATCGTGGGCACATACAGCGTCTCCGGATCGTGGGCACATACAGCATCTCCGGATCGCGGGCACATACAGCGTCTCCGGATCGTGGGCATATACAGCATCTCCGGATCGCGGGCACATACAGCATCTCCGGATCGCGGGCACATACAGCATCTCCGGATCATGGGAACATACAGCGTCTCCGGATCGTGGGCACATACAGCGTCTACGGATCGTGGACACATACAGCATCTCCAGATCGTGGGCACATACAGCATCTCCAGATCGTGGGCACATACAGCATCTCCAGATCGTGGGCACATAGAGCATCTCCGGATCGCGGACACATACAGCGTCTCCGGATTGTGGGCACATACAGCATCTCCGGATCGCGGGCACATACAGCGTCTCGGGATCATGGGAACATACAGCGTCTCCGGATCGTGGGCACATACAGCGTCTCCGGATCGTGGACACATACAGCATCTCCAGATCGTGGACACATACAGCATCTCCAGATCGTGGGCACATACAGCATCTCCAGATCGTGGGCACATACAGCATCTCCAGATCGTGGGCACATAGAGCGTCTCCGGATCGTGGACACATACAGCATCTCCAGATCGTGGGCGCATACAATGTCTCTAGATCGTGGACACATACAGCATCTCCAGATCATGGGTACATACAGCGTCTCTGGATCGAGGAAACATACAGCGTCTCCGGATCGTGGGCACATACAGCGTCTCCGGATCGGGGAAACATACAGTGTCTCCGGATCGTGAGCACGTACCTTAAACATTTGTGGCTGATATTGCTTTATACACAGCACAAACAGAAAACAAGTGAAGATTCCAGGCTTTGTATTTGCATCAATGATAATAAAAAGGTGGAGCGCAGCTTTCCATGGCTCAGCAGATTTCCCTGATTGATTGGGGAATTTATATTTGTTGCTTTTCCACCTGCACAAATCAAATGAGTTTGAGAATGATTAAATGCGACTGATGGATGAATGTGCCGCATTGTTCTTCTCCAGTCATGTGCTTTGCTGCCAAGTGACATTAGGTGCTTTATGAATAGTATCTTGCAAATGTTTTATTTTTTTGGAGAATAAGAAATCTGGGGATGGAGGGAATCTATCATTAATTAGTGAGATGCACATAATACATCAGCTATTGACAGACAAGAAGAACGGCTGATCTGCTGCACATCATGCAGAAATTGTACCGTGGACAAAACTGGTTGGCCTCCACCCTCCGTGCCTAAGTTCTACCAGCCCATTCATCTATGGTGTCTACTTTTTTTCTCGTCCCAGATTCAGCGGCACCATAGTCCATGGCCACATCTGTTATTATAGCGCCTCTCCATTGAAGTTAATAGGGTTTCCAAAAAATAGCCTTTGAATGCTGTAAAAGCGTCAGAATCCGAGTTGTGAGGGAATCGGTACAGTCATTGTGCGTTTTTTATAATGGAGTTTGCAGAGCCCCGACTCGAATTTAGTGGAAGCGGGCGTGTTTGATTGTCGCTCCGTTCATTGTCCATCATGGAACTGATGAAGAAGCTCCATTATTTTTGGCTGCCCAAAAGGTAATGAGTGGAGCTGAGGTTGAGAATGTGCACACCCCATTTTTGCTATTTAGAAACACCATTTTTTGGGTTTCCCAATTGTTGTGTGATGCTAGGTACAGGAAAGTACCAATCGAAAGGGAAGGGAAATTTATTATCTGGTCACTGTAGATAATCACAAAAATACCATCAGCAGAAAAAACACAAGATTAGCTGGAACCTGAGCTGATCGCAATCCCCTATCTGTCAGACCACATTAGAAGTAGGCGTGGAGCGTTGCTAAACACACCTAGACGCCTCGTCACAGCCGGAGAAACTTACTACACATCACAGATAGAAATGGGGAACTTATCTTGCCTCAGAGTAGTCCCCAAAGGAATAGCAAGCCCCCAACATATAAAGCCAATGGTGATGTAAGAAAACACAATACACAGATAGGAAATATAGATTAGCAAAGGCGAGGCCCATCTTCCTAAATAGAACAGGACAGGACAGATAACTGATTGCAGTCAATGCAAAACCCTGTGGAAAAATACCAATCTCCTGATAAGAAAAATACTGAGACCACACGGACTCTTCCCCACTATATCAGGAACTCTTGTAACTAATGGGAGAAAAAAAATACCAAAAAAACCCACAAGAAATACAAAAGTGCAAATAATCAAATAGACCAGGGAGAATCTCCCTATTTTTGAAGTGGGACCTGCAAAGGGAGGACCCCCATGCTCATCAAAACAGAAAGACAATTCCTCTCCTGCAAGAAAACAGACTTTAAGCAAAACAAACACCCTTAGGTGTGGATCAGGCAATAAAGCAAATAACTTGCAACTTATCTTGAGTAGGACAGGCACAGGATAAATGGAAGGACAAACTCCAAGCCAATTCAGAGACTGAGGAACAACATCTATCACCGGCCCCAGCCAGCAGACACTGCTCTTCTATATAACCCAGGCTGATCTACAATTGGGCCTCTCAAACTCACAATTAACTTCTACACCTGTTGAGGCACAGTCAGCTTCACCCCAGTCCTGACCACCAGAGGGAGCTCCAAACCATCACCCACTCGGATAACATTCACAACAAGAAACCCTTTGTCTAGGGAAGGGGGAGATGGTGACCCCTGACCAAACCAACCGCTGGGCCCTGGCTTCCCTCACCACCCTGCGCCAAGCAGGATACCTGACCCTGAAATAGGCCCTAAGTAGGGAATGGATGGTATGAGCGCTTAGTCAACCCCTCTAAGCTCTAAAGAACACGCAGGGATAACAAATAGAGGGACGTAAACAAATAACTTATTTCCAGCTGACTCAGGGAGAGGAACAGCGCCACCACAGGGGAAACAAAGCATTACATTAGGTCCATTGAACTCAATGTGTTGTTTGTATAATGCATGGACATCCCTCATCCTCCAAAATTGATATCCCTTTATATAAAGGTCTTGAATAAGGGTATTTAGAAAATGTTTATTTTTTCTTTCTCCTGACAACCCCTTTAATTTCAAACTTTTTCAAACTTATTCACTTATCTGTGATTCCTCTATTCTATATATACAATTGGCAAAATGGAATTTAGTTATATTGTAGTTCATTCAATAGTAACAACCCTGCAAACCCCCAGACATTTACAGACTATATAAAATGTGGTTTTCTTCAGTTTAATACTGTATGGCGTCCCTCCGGGGGAGCGGGATGTCATTCACTGAACACTTTACTTGCAGCTACAATCATCACTAGATTGGAAGTTGCCATCTCTCATCAGTCGGAGTCCCTTGATACAATCAACTTGTTTCACCTTCAGCCTTATTGAGCTTGAAGAGCCCTGTACACTCAGTGCCTGTGACAACCGGCCGGGTGATTACCACCTGATTCCCCCATTCACGTAATTGTTGCAGAGCTGTGGCTGAAACGCTGCTCGCTCCCCACCGCCACCGCCGTTTCACTAAATTGCTCACAAAGCTCCAGACGTGGCGCAGACTATCAATCCTGCTCCCTCGCACCTTGATCACTTTGTAGATATCGTATTAATTGTATTACAAAGCCCATTTGACATTCCGACAAATTGAATTCCAATTTATGAGGATGAACAGATTGCGGTCGTCGCTCCTCTTTTTGGTGCTTCGAAAGGTGGAAATAATGATATTGATGATTGAAGCGCTCAACGTCATAGGAAATATTAACGGAGCTTGATAATCGGATGGCAGTGGTTCAAGAGTGTCAGGATTAAAGGAGGCTACAAATATGAGCCTTCTGAGGTGTAAAATAGATAAACTGTAGCTCGGGGGTGGAGCCAGAATTAAAGCTAATGTTTGAAACATCCAATAGAAAAATCGGTGCTAGGAGGAAACAACTGCGCTGTCACATGGATTTTTGGCATGTGGCATTGGACTCTGTTCAGATTGCAGATTCTGACACTCCACCCAATGGCTTTTCTGGTGTCTTGGATCAGCACAGGCAGACTCGGGCATCTGCCTGCTGTGTGCTGATTCATAGGCAGGCTAGCAAGAGTTAATCTCTGCTGGTCTGCTTGCTCTTTTGATCACATGTTGTGTGGAGGCCTATCATATTTGCTCTTCTCCTATTTATGCTGGTAGAATTCTGTTACCCATGCTAGCTATAGCTTGTCTTTGTTGGTCTGGCAGGTGTGGTGTCGCAGACTTTTTGGAGAAAGTTGTGCTTATTGAGTGGAGCTGTTGTGGCGTTTACCTCTATTGTTTGGTAGTTTCCTTCCTGCTCTTGTTTTTCCTTCTGAATCTCTTATTGTCTTTACCTTTGTGTGTGCATGAGATGTGAGGTTTGTTTTTTTTTTCTCTTGTTTGTCTTTTTCGGGGGGTTTCATCACACTCCTGTCCTGCAAGGAAGGGGAGGGGGAATCAGATCAGGACTGGTCAGGAGCAGGGTCAGGAAGGAGACTCAGGCATCTAAACCTTCAGGAGTATCCCGGATATTAGGGATAGCATAGGACCCCCTAGCTTGAGAGACAAATTAAGAGCCGCAGTTTCCCGCTATCCCATAGTCACCGTGACAGGCACAATAGGTTTTATCCGAGAGAAAAAGAAATATAAATGATCATATGCGCTCACCTCGATGGAGGATGGAAGAATACAGGCATATAAATGACCACTGCTGCAGATCCACAGGCTCAAAGAGCAGATAAGCAGAAGAGAGGGATGATTACTGGTGAATTCGGTGCTGCTGGTCAGTAATGATGCTGCGCACACAGCGTTTTTTTTAACGCTGCGCTTTTGGCCGCAAAAAACGCACAAAAACACAAAATACCGCACCCACAGCAAAAATGCACCGCATTTTTGGCTGCGTTTTGCTGCGTTTTTCCTATGCATTGCATGGGTGAAAAACGCAGTAAAATGCAGGAACTAATTGACATGTCCATTTTTTTTAAGCTCAAATATGCAGCTAAAAAAAAAAAGTTGTGTGCGACAGCAAAAAGGAAAAGTCATAGGCTTTGCTGGGGAAGCAAAGTCATGCAGTTTTGAGCACAAAAACATAACCAAAAAATGCGCAAACACGCATGAAAAACGCTCAGTGCGCACATAGCATTAGGCTATGTGCGCACAGTGCGTTTTTCGTGACGTTTGTGAGCGTTTTTTGGGTGTGTTTTTGTGAGTTTTTGGCCTCCAAACTGCATGACTTTGCTTCCCCAGCAAAGTCTATGAGTTTTCATTTTTGCTGTCCGCACACAACTTTTTTTTTAGCTGCGTTCTTGAGCTGAAAAAAAAAAATGGACATGTCAATTCTTTTCTGCGTTTTACTCCGTTTTACACCCATGCAATGCTTTGGAAAAAAGCAGCAAAACGCAGTGATCAAAAACGCAGCAAAACGCAGACAAAAACGCACCGAAATGTGTTTTTGCCGCTGGTGTGGTTTTGTGCGTTTTTAGCAGCAAAAAATGCAGCGTCTAAAAAAAGCAATGTGCGCACATAGCCTTTATAATACTCACCTAGTGTGCGGTCCGGTCTGATGGGTGTCGCTGCTGTTGGTCCGGCACATCCTCCATCCTGTGCGGTCGCAGTCCTCCTGCCCAGCCCCGTGTGCATGACGTCCTACATCATCCACCCAAAGGCCTTGATAGCACTCCTGCGCAGGCGCACTTTGATCTGTCATGCTGAGGGCAGAGCAAACTACTGTAACGCGCAGGCACGAGGAAAGGTCGAAGACCTCCCGCGCAAGCGCACTACAATGCTTTCATCTGCCCTTGGCAGGCCAGTTCAGAGTGCGCATGCACAGGAGCACAATGATGGCCTCTGTGTGGATCATGTAGGACACGTCTGGGCAGGAGGATGGCAATTACACAAGATGGAGAAGGCGCCGGACTGAGAGCAGTGACACCCATTGGACCTGACCGCCCACTAGGTGAGTGTTATAAAGGTGTTTTTTACATTCTACAGAGCGGTCTGGGCTCTTATATACGGTATTCTAGAATGCTGTATATAGGGGCTCACTGGTGGTGGCTACAGCTGATAAGGGGAAAAATTGGTGACAGGTTCCCTTTAATGACGCGGTGGTGCTCCAGAGCTGCACTCGTTAGCCCCTGCTGCTCATATTTTGGCGCTGTGTAACAGAAAACGAGAAAGAAGGACCCCATATAAATTGAAAGTTCCCATATAAATTATGAAAATGGTCCCCATATAAATTGAAAGTTCCCATATAAATTATGAAAATGGTCCCCATATAAATTGAAAGTCCCCATATAAATTATGAAAATGGTCCCCATATAAATTGAATGAAGGTCCCCATATAAATTATGAAAATGGTCCCCATATAAATTGAAAGTCCCCATATAAATTATGAAAATGGTCCCCATATAAATTGAATGAAGGTCCCCATATAAATTATGAAAATGGTCCCCATATAAATTGAATGAAGGTCCCCATATAAATTATGAAAATGGTCCCCATATAAATTGAATGAAAGTTCCCATATAAATTAAGAAAATGGTCCCCTTATAAATTATGAAAATGGTCCCCATATACATTGAATGAAGATCCCCATATAAATTATGAAAATGGTCCCCATATCAATTATGAAAATGGTCCCCATATCAATTATGAAAATGGTCCCCATATCAATTATGAAAATGGTCTCCATATCAATTATGAAAATCGTCCCTATATAAATTGAATGAAGGTCCCCATATAAATTATGAAAATGGTCCCCATATAAATTGAATGAAGGTCCCCATATCAATTATGAAAATGGTCCCCATATAAATTGAATGAAGGTCCCCATATAAATTATGAAAATGGTCCCCATATAAATTGAATGAAGGTCCCCATATAAATTATGAAAATGGTCCCCATATAAATTGAATGAAAGTTCCCATATAAATTAATAAAATGGTCCCCTTATAAATTATGAAAATGGTCCCCATATACATTGAATGAAGATCCCCATATAAATTATGAAAATGGTCCCCATATCAATTATGAAAATGGTCCCCATATCAATTATGAAAATGGTCCCCATATCAATTATGAAAATGGTCCCCATATCAATTATGAAAATCGTCCCTATATAAATTGAATGAAGGTCCCCATATAAATTATGAAAATGGTCCCCATATAAATTGAATGAAGGTCCCCATATCAATTATGAAAATGGTCCCCTTATAAATTGAATGAAAGTTCCCATATAAATTAAGAAAATGGTCCCCTTATAAATTATGAAAATGGTCCCCATATCAATTATGAAAATGGTCCCCATATACATTGAATGAAGATCCCCATATCAATTATGAAAATGGTCCCCATATAAATTATGAAAATGGTCCCCATATCAATTATGAAAATGGTCCCCATATAAATTGAATGAAGATCCCCATATCAATTATGAAAATATTTGGCACAAAATGTTAAAAAATATCAAGCAGAAAAATTCGATGGTGACAGCAGCGTTGTACGGCACTGCGGAACAGGTCGGTGCTACAGGGGCATATACATAGATGCACAGATACAGATGGCCAGCCTTATTATTTAGCCATTTTGGTAGGAACTGTGCCAAAATAAAGTTTAGCTCAAAGAAATAAGCAAAATTGCAAAGGATGCAAGTAACAAATCTGCCTCGGCGTGAGCCAAGGAGCATGCTATGCCAGCCTTGCAGAATTTAAGCTCTGCCTGATTAACGGTGCTTTTGGCCGCTATCATTTATAACATCATGGTGGCTGCGGTGTCTTCAGCTCTCTATTTTCTGAGCCATTTAACAGGAAACTGACAACCCCGCTGATTTCATCTCTAGGGTGTGAAAACAATGAAAACAGATAAATCATAGGCTTGTATGGCGGCATAAAAGCCGTTATATGGCGGCCTCTGGCTACTGGGAATACTCCGAGAAACAGGAAAATTGCGATTGAGAATTTGGTCATCGGAAGAGTTTGGGAGTTGTTCTCCGTCGGAGCTGAATTACGTCTTCTCCAGAACTGAACTATCTGCTGTGGATACAGTCATGGGGGATGACGTCCTTGTAATAGGGGGGGCTGCACCGCTCCGCAGGGTCCACACCGGCCCCGAGGTCAACTTTTTGGCTCAGTAGTCACGTTTATGAACAAAGACTGGGAGCGGGTTTAAGCTTTGGTTGGATAAAGCTTTGGATGGTAATTATGTAGCATTTAGTCATTGTATTATATCCTCTATGGAGGTATTATTTAACCATTGTATTATGTTAGTATTTATTGTGTGGGCAATGTATGGAAGTGTGGCGCCCCTGAGGCCTCAGTCGCCACAGGGTACTGCACCTCACTTACGGTGCAGTATTCATCTCGGGTAAGGAGGGGGTTAATCACCGGTGTTTCCATATATATAATATAATATTTATTCATTTTATATAGCGCTATTAATTCCACAGCGCTTTAAATACATTGGAAACACTGTCCCCATTGGTGCTCACAATCCAGAATCCCTTTCTGTATGTCTTTGGAGTGCGGGAGGAAACCCAGGTAAACACGGGGAGAACATACAAACTCCTGACAGATGTTGTCCTCATTGGAATTTGAACCCAGGACCCCAGCGCTGCAAGACTACAGTGCTAACCACTGAGCCACCGTGCCGCCTGAGCTACTTTACATACAGCTTAGGTACCTTCTCACTGGGGACTAGACTAGGGTAGGCTGGGGAGTGGCCATCACAAGGCATGGGACTTTCCCGGTCAGTAGGAGAAGTAGTTTTTTGATCCTATATAGAGATATTCTTTAAGAATTGTATGGCGGTATTATTATTTATGTATTAATTGTATGGGTGCAGTATGTTAGTATTATTTAGATCTTATATGGAGGTATTACTTAAGCATTTTATGGAGGTATTTTTTAAGCATTGTATGGTGGTATTATTATTTCGGCATTAACTGTATGGGCACTGTATTATTTAGATCTTATGTGGAGGCATTATTTAAGTATTTTATGAGAGGTATTTTTCCATGAGCATTGATTATGTAGACATTGTATGACAGTATTATTTAAATCTTATATGGAGGTATTATTTTAAGCATTATTTGACAGTATTATTATTATTTGGTCATGGGTTGGGTGTGCATTATATGCAATATAACCGCTTTATGGAGATATTTTTATGCATGGTATTATTTAGCAATGAAGTAGTTGCACTTTCAATTAATTAATTAATTTGCTACTGTAAGGAAGTCCTATGCAAGCATTGCATGGCATTATTATATGGGTATTGATTGTGTGGGTGTTATGTGGTGCTATTGATTAGACCTTGTATAGCGGTATTATTTAAGCATTGCATGGCATTATTATATGGGTATTGATTGTTTGGACATTATGCCTTGGTATTAATTAAACCCTGTATAGCGATATTATATAAGCTTTGCTTGGCAGTATTATATGGGTATTGATTGTGTGGGTGTTATGTCTTGCTATTAATTAGAACCTGTATGTAGGTATTATTTAAGCATTGCATGGCAGTATTATATGGGTATTGATTGTGTGGACATTATGCCTTGGTATTAATTAGACCCTGTATAGCGGTATTATTTAAGCATTGCCTGGCAGTATTATGTGGATACTGATTGTGTGGGCATTATGTGGTGCTATTAATTAGACCCTCTATAGCGGTATTATTTAAGCATTGCAAGGCAGTATTATCTAGACCACCTATTGGAAGTAACAATCCTAAAAGTCAAAAAGTAGCCCTTTAACGAGCCTTTTCCTCTAAGACCCCAGTATAGCTTCTCATACAGCCAGATCAGATCTCATACTTTGCACTGACGAGGGCCAATCACCCCGAAACACCGTGTCTGCAAATTGAGATTCTAATCCTAAGTCATATGAAAATGCTTGTTAAAGGGTCACTTTTGACTTTTAGGATTTCTACTTCCAATAGGAGGCACTAGAGTTTGTCTCCTTTTTCCCTGAAGAAATAATTTGAATATTTCCCAGAGGAGCATTGCAGCTATAAGACTCCTCACTGACAGCCAGATAGGTTTGTCGGGTCTCCGCAAGGAAAAACGTTTTCGTCTTAGACCCCACTATAGCTTCTCATACAGCCAGATCAGATCTCATACTTTGCACTGACGAGGGCAAATCACCCCGAAACCCCGTGTCTGCAAATTGAGGTTGTAATTTGGCATAAATCCTTAGTCATATGAAAAGGATCGTTAAAGGACCACTTTGACTTTTAGGATTGCTACCTACAATAGGTGGCGCTAGAGTTCATCTCCTTCCTCCCTGAAGAAACAATATGAATATTTCCCAGAGGAGCATTGCAGCTATAAGACCTCTCACTGGCAGCTAGATAGGTTTGTCAGGTCTCCACAAGGAGAAATATTTTCCCCTTGAAAACACATGCACACTCATCCAAACTGAGCGTGCATAGTTATGAGGGAGTCAGTGATCGGGTGTGGCTCATCAATATCTATGGAAATTGGCGACTTGGGTGTTAAAAAGTGGACGAACCTTTAAAGGAAGTAGTCAATTTGCAGCATTTTGTGACTATAGAACGTGTGTTGGATACAATTTAATGTGTCCAGGATTTTTTGCGCATTAATCAGATGTCCATTCGTCGGCCTCATTATTCAGAGACGTCCCCGGGTCCGGTTCTGCTCATTATCCGGAGAAGGTTATGAATCAATGGGTTGGTTTGGAGACACACGGCGTGTATCCGAGCTCCTGGTGTCAGGTTTTCCATTCTGCAAAGAATTCAAATATTTGTCAAAGCGGAATCGGTTTGCGAGACGCTGCGCGGGATGACACGTTAGAAGAAAAGGCTTTTGTCTGAATTAATTGTGGCGGTGACAGAAGTTTGCTACAAAAGAAAATACGAAATGAATTCATACTGTCATCTCCAGATGTGCGATAAGAGCGGGGGGAAGGCGGCGCCGCTTTGTCCTGGTCTGTCATCCAACAAAGTAAATTTATGATTTAGCCAAGGACATCATCCATTAAAGAGACTTTGCCTTTAAGAGGAAAACTACTCAGAAAATAAAAGTCCTTAAATTGTCCTCTTCTGTCTCTGTTGCCGTCTTTTCGTTAAATATCTATAACAAATCAATGTAATGTGCAAAACAGAAATGCTACTCACTGCCTGGGAGGCCAGGTGTAAGGAATCGGTGCCGGCAGCCATATTCCTTCACTTACTGTGAACAGCTATATCCAAGAAAGAGCTCAAAAGTTTATCCTATCACTTTAATTAAAAATAGAGAGTAACGGCCAAGAATCTGTACAATGTATTGTAACCACCAAGTATCTGTATAATGTATTGTAACCGCCAAGTATCTGTATAATGTATTGCAACCGCCAAGCATCTATTATTATTATTATTATTATAGCGCCATTTATTCCATGGCGCTTTACAAGTGAAAGAGGGTATACGTACAACAATCATTAACAGTACAAAACAGACTGGTACAGGAGGAGAGAGGACCCTGCCCGCGAGGGCTCACAGTCTACAGGAGGAGAGAGGACCCTGCCAGCGAGGGCTCACAGTCTACAGGAGGAGAGAGGACCCTGCCCGCGAGGGCTCACAGTCTACAGGAGGAGAGAGGACCCTGCCCGCGAGGGCTCACAGTCTACAGGAGGAGAGAGGACCCTGCCAGCGAGGGCTCACAGTCTACAGGAGGAGAGAGGACCCTGCCCGCGAGGGCTCACAGTCTACAGGAGGAGAGAGGACCCTGCCTGCGAGGGCTCACAGTCTACAGGAGGAGAGAGGACCCTGCCCGCGAGGGCTCACAGTCTACAGGAGGAGAGAGGACCCTGCCTGCGAGGGCTCACAGTCTACAGGAGGAGAGAGGACCCTGCCCGCGAGGGCTCACAGTCTACAGGAGGAGAGAGGACCCTGCCCGCGAGGGCTCACAGTCTACAGGAGGAGAGAGGACCCTGCCTGCGAGGGCTCACAGTCTACAGGAGGAGAGAGGACCCTGCCCGCGAGGGCTCACAGTCTACAGAAGGAGGGAGGACCCTGCCCGCGAGGGCTCACAGTCTACAGGGAATGGGCGACGGTACAAAAGGTGAGGACAGAGCTGGTTGCGCAGTGGTGTACTGGACTGAGGGCTATTATAGGTTGTAGGCTTGTTGGAAGAGATGGGTCTTGAGGTTCCTCTTGAAGCTTTCCACGGTAGGCGAGAGTCTGATTTGCTGAGGTAGAGCGTTCCAAAATATGGGGGATGCGCGGGAGAAATCTTGTACGCGATTGTGGGAAGAGGAGATAAGAGAGGAGTAGAGAAGGAGATCTTGTGAGGATCTGAGGTTGTGTGCAGGTAGGTACCGGGAGACTAGGTCACAGATGTAGGGAGGAGACAGGTTGTGGATGGCTTTGTAGGTCATGGTTAGTGTTTTGACCTGGAGTCTTTGGGCGATGAGAAGCCAGTGAAGGGATTGGCAGAGTGGTGAGGCTGGGGAATAACGAGGGGAGAGGTGGATTAAGTTGGCCACAGAGTTTAGGATAGATTGGAGGGGTGCAAGAGTGTTGGAGGGGAGGCCAGAGAGCAGGAGGTTGCAGTAGTCGAGGCGGGAGATGATGAGGGCATGCACTAATGATTTTGCTGATTCTTGGTTAAGGAAAGCACGGATCCGGGAAATATTTTTGAGTTGTAGTCGGCAGGAGGTGAAGAGGGCTTGGATGTGTGGCTTGAAGGATAGAGCAGAGTTGAGGGTTACTCCAAGGCAACGAGCTTGTGAGACTGGGGTGAGTGAGCAACCATCAAGTTTGATGGAGAGGCTTGTTGGAGGAGATGAGTGAGGAGGAGGAAAGACAATGAACTCTGTTTTGTCCATGTTAAGCTTTAGGAATCGCGCAGAGAAGAAGGATGAAATAGCAGAGAGACATTGTGGGATTCTGGTTAGTAGGGAGGTAATGTCAGGTCCAGAGAGGTAGATCTGTGTGTCATCGGCATAGAGATGATACTGGAAGCCGTGGGACTCTATGAGCTGTCCCAGGCCGAAGGTGTAGATGGAAAACAGCAGGGGTTCAAGAACTGAACCTTGGGGGACCCTGACAGATAGGGGGCGAGATGAGGAAGTGGTGTGAGAATGGGAGACGCTGAAAGTTCGGTCGGTTAGGTATAAGGAGATCCAAGATAGGGCCAAGTCTGTGATGCCCAGAGATGAGAGAATCTGTAGTAGGAGGGAATGGTCTACTGTGTCGAAGGCAGAGGACAGTATCTGTACAATATATTGTAACCGCCAAGTATCTGTACAATATATTGTAACCGCCAAGTATCTGTACAATATATTGTAACCGACAAGTATCTGTACAATATATTGTAACCGCCAAGTATCTGTACAATATATTGTAACCGCCAAGTATCTGTACAATATACTGTAACCGCCAAGTATCTGTACAATATATTGTAACCGCCAAGTATCTGTACAATATATTGTAACCGCCAAGTATCTGTACAATATATTGTAACCACCAAGTATCTGTACAATATATTGTAACCACCAAGTATCTGTACAATATACTGTAACCGCCAAGAATGTGTACAATATATTGTAACCACCAAGTATCTGTACAATAGATTGTAACCGCCTTGTATTTGTGCAATATACTGTAACCGCCAAGTATGTGTACAATATATTGTAACCACCAAGTATCTGTACAATAGATTGTAACCGCCTTGTATTTGTGCAATATATTGTAACCGCCAAGTATCTGTACATTATACTGTAACCGCCAAGTATCTGTACAATATATTGTAACCGCCAAGTATCTGTACAATATACTGTAACCACCAAGTATCTGTACAATATATTGTAACCGCCAAGTATCTGTACAATAGATTGTAACCGCCTTGTATTTGTGCAATATACTGTAACCGCCAAGTATGTGTACAATATATTGTAACCACCAAGTATCTGTACAATAGATTGTAACCGCCTTGTATTTGTGCAATATATTGTAACCGCCAAGTATCTGTACAATATACTGTAACTGCCAAGTATCTGTACAATATATTGTAACCGCCAAGTATCTGTACAATATACTGTAACCACCAAGTATCTGTACAATATACTGTAACCGCCAAGTATGTGTACAATATATTGTAACCACCAAGTATCTGTACAATAGATTGTAACCGCCTTGTATTTGTGCAATATATTGTAACCGCCAAGTATCTGTACAATATACTGTAACTGCCAAGTATCTGTACAATATATTGTAACCGCCAAGTATCTGTACAATATATTGTAACCACCAAGTATCTGTACAATATACTGTAACCGCCAAGTATGTGTACAATATATTGTAACCACCAAGTATCTGTACAATAGATTGTAACCGCCTTGTATTTGTGCAATATATTGTAACCGCCAAGTATCTGTACAATATATTGTAACCACCAAGTATCTGTACAATATACTGTAACCGCCAAGTATGTGTACAATATATTGTAACCACCAAGTATCTGTACAATAGATTGTAACCGCCTTGTATTTGTGCAATATATTGTAACCGCCAAGTATCTGTACAATATACTGTAACTGCCAAGTATCTGTACAATATATTGTAACCGCCAAGTATCTGTACAATATATTGTAACCACCAAGTATCTGTACAATATACTGTAACCGCCAAGTATGTGTACAATATATTGTAACCACCAAGTATCTGTACAATAGATTGTAACCGCCTTGTATTTGTGCAATATATTGTAACCGCCAAGTATCTGTATAATGTATTGTAACCGCCAAGTATCTGTACAATATATTGTAACCGCCAAGTATCTGTATAATGTATTGTAACCGCCAAGTATCTGTACCAAATATTATAGTCACTGAGCGAATTTGTCAAATATTGCAGCTACCAAGAATCTATACTACATATTGTAGTTATTGAGCATCTGTGCCAAATATTGTAGCTGCAGAGAATATATGCTACATATTGTAGGCTCTAAGCATCTGTGCCAAACATTATAGCCTCCGAACACCTGTGCCAAATATTGTAGCCACTGAGTATCAGTGTCATCTATTGTAGCTATTGGGCAACTTTGTCAAATATTGTAGCAATTCAGCAAATATGCCAAGTATTGTAGCTACCATGAATCTCTACTAAATATTGTAGCCTCTGAGCACCTGTGCCAAATATTGTAGAAACTGAGTACATATACAGTAAGAAAAGTCTGAATACAAGTTTGCAACAACTGGAAAGAAAAAAATTCTCCCAGTCTTATATTTTCTGGTGATTACTTATTTATTTTTTTTCTTATTTTAGAGAAAAGTCTCAGGAAACTATAAATGTGTCATATTCCCAGGATATTTTTATCTCCTTCTCAGCTCCTTGTGTCTGCACTGAAATCCATATGTTGAAAACCTGGACCCAACAAGCTCTGGTCCCTGCACGTCCTGCACGCGCCCCTCTACGCCCTGCACGCACCCCTGTATGCCCTGCACGCACTCCTGTATGCCCTGCACGCGCCCCTCTACACCCTACACGCTCTCCTGTACGCCCTGCACGCTCTCCTGTACGCCCTGCACGCGTCCCTGTACGCCCTGCACGCACCCTTGTATGCCCTGCACGCACCGCTGTACGCCCTGCACGTGCCCCTCTACGCCCTGCGTGCACCCCTGTATGCCCTGCACGCGCCCCTCTACGCCCTGCACGCACCCCTGTACGCCCTGCACGCACCCTTGTATGCCCTGCACGCACCCCTGTACGCCCTGCACGCGCCCCTCTACGCCCTGTGTGCACCCCTGTATGCCCTGCACGCACCCCTGTACGCACCCCTGTATGCCCTGCACGCGCCCTGTACGCTCTCCTGTACGCCCTGCACGCTCCCTTGTACGCTCTGCACGGTCCCCTGTACGCCCAGCACGCTCCCCTGTACGCGTCCCTGTACGTCCTGCACGCTACCCTGTACGCCCTGCACGCGCCCCTGTACGCCCTGCACGCGCCCCTGTACGCCCTGCACCCTCTCCTGTACGCCCTGCACGCGCCCCTGTACGCTCTGCATGCTCCCCTGTACGCCTTGCACGCTCCCCTGTATGCTCCCCTGTACGCCCTGCACGCGCCCCTGTCTGTGCACAGCATACCCCCGCACTGCCTGCACACTCCGCTCTGCTATTCCTCCAAGCGTCAGGACTGAAGCTATGTGTCATTATGACTGTAATGACGTTTCCGCTAATTAGCCATCAGCATTGTTTTTATCAGCGCTGTCATTATGCGGCTGTGATGAGCGCTGGATAAGAAAATTAAAGCAAAGTTAACAATATGGAATTAATTGTATCTTTTTATTTGAAGGCAAATCGGCTGGAAACATAAGGTGCGATTCTGCTACATCCCATAAATCCTGCTCTATAGAACTGTGGGGGGAGATCTGCCAACTGGTCTACTATTATATGTCTGCATAGTCCAGATATTCCAATAGTGCAGCTGGTTTATAGCGTAAGTGCGGTGTAATAAATGGCGACATGTTCCACCACTTGGCAGCCATAACCAGACAGGCATGTCCCACTTATTAGCAGGGGTCCCAAGGACGGAGAGCCCCATATGATATCACCTCTCACCTACTCCTCCTGTCCAATGAATGATAACGCCTCTATATACAGTAGATAATATAGGATCTACAACTTACAATAGGGGATGTCACAGCTCACCTCTTCCTTCTCTTGTACAATGACTGATAGCACCTCTAAATACAGTGGATGACACGAGATTCACCATTCACAACAGGTGATGTCACAGCTCACCTCCTCCTTTTGTACAATGATTGATAACACCTCTATATACAGTAGATAACACAGGATCTACCATACACAATAGGTGATGTCACAGCTCACCTCTTCCGGCTTCTGTACAATGACTGATAACACCTCTATATACAGTAGATAATACAGGATCTGCCATTCACAATAAGTAATATCACAGCTCACCTCCTCCTTCTATACAATAACTGATAACAGCTCTATACACAGTAGATAATACAGGATCTGCCATTCACAATGGATGATGTCACAGCTCACCTCCTTCCCCTTCTGTCTGGTGCTCCAGTTCTCTGATACATTATGTTTTTTAAACAGAAAAAGACGATATCTATGGATTTATAACTGATCCTCAGAGCTGTGTTACCGACGTGACCCAGTTTTCAGCCCGGTTTCCTATATGGACCTCACGAAGGTTAAAGCTTAAACGTTTAAAGACAAATTTCCAAGGGGAGAAAAATCAATTCAGGATTTCTCTGGAAAAACGGCAAAACTGACTTGAGGTTTCATTGGATGGAACAGGCTGTGAACTGCAGAAAGGATAAACCCGGAGATTTTAATCTGACGTCCGGACACAGTCCACAAAGGTGATTTTGCTTCTTTTCGTGTCTTTTTTTGCAGTCTCTTCCACTTATCGTCACTTCTTTACATGTTTTTCTCCAGTTTCCTCTACTTACCTGTAGTTGATGCATCTGTAATATAGAGAAGAGTGACACAGTTGCCTCTATACAGATAGTGATAATCTGTGTGTCTCTAGACAACGTCCAGGCAGCCACATAAGACCAATGTGTTCTGTCCCCCAACGATCGTTTCGGAATGGACCACAGTTGCAACACTTCATCTCTGGTTTGACTTTTTTGAGCATCCAGAAATACCAAGATGTATCAAAAAGTGTCCAGGTTGGATGGAACAGCCCCTTCATTGCTGATGTCATTTCAAAAAGACTAGTAGGGGGACATCCCCACTAGCAAATCTGAGTAGATACAGGTGAACTTTTTGCTCACCACAGTCACAACAGGCTCAAAAGTGGCGAAGGTCCCCGGCCACAAAGTGATGGAGATCTTAATAACGGGAGCAAAAGGAAGTATTCTGCATTGTACCACCATTATTGTATGCCAAAAGATCTCCATATACAGTGCCCAAGTAAAATGCAAAAATAATACCGCCACACAGTACACTGCCATATCAACATTTCAGATGACTTTCCATGGAGTATGTTTATAGTAGACTATATGTGGTGAAAAAAGAGAGGTATTTAACCCTTTTGATCTTGCTCTAAGCTTCATTGGGGGGGGGGTCAAAAGTCCAGAGGTCAAATGTCCATTGATGGGTTTCCATGATCTTATTTTCATCACAGTCTACTATCTCCAGAAGGTCTTCTGGAATGCGGATCCTATTTGGGTACTGTGTGGCGATATGATGTAGCAGAGTATAATTTAGGTATCGATTGGCCCTATTATGTTGATACTGTATATGTTGCATACGGCTTTTGGTGTGGCATGGCGGTGCTAGTCCCTATGCAAAGTCCAAAGTGCTAGTCCCTATGCACAGTCCAAAGTGCTAGTCCATAGTGTTAGTCCCTATGCACAGTCCAAAGTGCTAGTCCCTAGTCCATAGTGCTAGTCCCTATGCACAGTCCAAAGTGCTAGTCCATAGTGCTAGTCCCTATGCACAATCCAAAGTGCTAGTCCCTAGTCCATAGTGCTAGTCCCTATGCACAGACTAATGGACGGTTCACGGTTCTCCACCGTCACAGAGCAGGGACCTGTGATGCAGGAGCGATAATGCAGTTATACGCAGCGCAGCAGCACAGAAAACATAAAGTCAATACATAAAATGAGTTAATGTGTTGTTTTTTTTATTCTATTTGTTACTTTAGACGTTCTGTTAGGATAATCTCCGGCACAATCCTCCATCCATCACTGTCTCTATGGGAAAAGCAGTTTGTCATGTTTGAGAATCTGATGTTTGATGAGCTGAATAGATAAAATCGTCTTCTTAATTACATGTCTGGCTTCTCAGGTTTTTTTTTCTATTTCTCAAAATTTAAGAGAGAATTGTTAGGTTTACGTAACTACATACCGAGGTTACATTGTCTCATAATGCTCAACCTTGAAACTGAATATTTGTCCGGTCACCATCACATCCAGTCACCAATTACAATAAGAGATGAGCGGATGGATTCTTCGAGAATTGAGATTGGACTCGCCCAATATAAAAAAACTTGCCTGGCACCATCACTGGATTCGCATTAAGGCCTCTTTCACACATTAGTGAAAAACACACACATTTTTCACAGATGTGTTGAAGGTGGCTATGGCCCTCCAAATGCCGTGACTTTGGGACACTTGTGTTCTCCGTGTGCTATCCATGATAGAACACGGAGAGCAGGAACTTTTTACTCACCTGTCCCCAGTGCTGCTGTCTGTGGTACTGATGTCTCCGGCGCTGCTGCTTCCGGGTCCGCAGTGCAGTGAATATTCATGAGCATAATGAGCGGGCCCTGAAGGAAGTGACAGCAGCGCCGAAGACAGGTGAGTATAAAAAATAATTTTACTTCAAAGACACGTGTTTTGTCTGGTACGTGTCACACGGATCACATCAGTGTGTGGTCTGTGTGACATCAGTGCTGCTGGAAAAAAATGGACTTGTCTCCATGCGGAGAGAAATCACTGCTGTGTCCGCCGACCCATTGATTTTAATGGGTCTGCGTATGTACGTGTGTAGCGCCCCTAAGCCACTCAGGGCACTACTAGGTACTGCATCCTCTCCCGGATGTAGGGCCTACCCCCAGGGACCTGGAACACCAGTGCCAGCAATACCTAGACTCACTAAAATCCCAGTTTCCACTTCACACCAGGGGTAATTGGCTATTCGGACACAAGGAGATGGCCACGTAAAGCGTGGAACCAGACCAGGGGACTAGACAGCCTGGTGGGGGGTGGGGGGGGGGGGGACAGCAGACAGTACAGTAGTAAAGAGTGAAGAGGAGACGTGCCTAGAGCTGGGTCGTGTAATGTTCACCCGGGGGCACAGGAGAGAGGTCGCCAGGGCAGGTACACCCGACTACCGCTGGGACCAGAGCACTGACGGGGGCACTAGGTCAGGCGTCAGTTTCATACTGCCTGGCAAATACCTGCACAGTGACGGGACCTTCACAGACCTCACTGACCCACAGATCTGGGGGCACCAGCAGTAAAGCAAGGATCAGGGTTCGGGACACAGACCGGCCCTACAGGGTCCACACTGCCCGCCGTACAGACAAGGAGACAGCCACAAAAATGGACAGTCGGGCCCCAAACCGCTTCAAGCTACGGGGACCCAACCACACTGAGGGTGCCGGGGAGAGAGCAACCGAGTCATCAACTGACACTGGAACTACAGGGACCGGAACCAGACGTCCAAAGGTCAAGAGTGAGTATAGACGGTTAACTACAACCACGGTGTGGCTTCCCTTATTAACGGTGAAAGTCTCCATTATACCAATCCGCGGGCTCAGCCCTACCTACGGAGGGCCTACCACCACAGCTGCCATCACCACCAGCCCAAGGGGTAACCAAATCAGCAGCGGCGGTTCCACCACATTAACCGCAACCCGCAACACCAATGACTTTAATCTCCCCTGTAAATACTCCCCATTAAAAAGCACCCAGGGCACGGGACTGGGCAACGGCCACCAAAGTGACATTCCCCAGTAGTAAACTGCCCGGGACTGAGTACCCCACTCCCTGGGCGACACATGTGATTCTGGTACATATGAAAACGGACGTCATACATACCGGAATCACTAACGTGTGAAGGAGGCCTTTCCCAGAGCGCTGCACTGCTGCCGTTTCCTTATTTATCCTCCCCTCCAGTAACTATCTGTTTCTGATCAATGTCTGATTTTGCAAAGATCGAAATATCAAATGGATATTTGTGAATTGTTTTTATACAAAAAAGCTCTAAATTTTCATCATTCAAAAGAAATGCCAAGTTCTCCAGAATTAGGTAACAAAATGCAACAAAGTAAGGCGTTTGTATCTTCTCCCTTTGTTTGCGTGGGTTTCCTCCGGCTTCTTCGGTTTCCTTCCACACTCCAAAGACTGATATTGAATTTCGATTGTGAGCCCCCATGGGGACAGGGATGATGACGCTTAGTGACAAAAATGTATAATTGATGAAAGAAGGTTGAACTTGATGGACCTAAGTTTTTTTCAACCTATGTAACCATGTCTGTAAAGCGCTGCGCAATATGTCACCAAGTAAACAAAGCGTCATAAGTAAATCAATAAAATAAAGTTACTTTACTCTTTAAGTTTCATGCAATGTAGCACCTTAAAGAAAACTGATCCACCTCATCCTAATACCCGTGTTATAGCGGTAAGACTGGAATCACACGCTGCTGCCATTAGCTGTGGTTCACGAGGTTGTAAGACTTTTTTTTCTTAAGACGTACAAGAAAAGCTTTTTACTTAGTGAGAAAAACTGACATGTAACTTCTGTAATTGCTCCTAAGGCGTCCATTATTTCCCACTATCTCCCGGTTTTACGGCATCTCAATTAGGCGCGGGGCACAGTGCTGACTTAGCGGAGCGCGCGTTCTGTTAGCGCTGCAGTTTGACATATCTCACGAGTCAACAAAAATTGTTTGTTCTAAGCACCTTATATCAGGATAAGAAAAAGCCTCATAATGGAGCGGAAATGGGGCGATACATCGTGGCTCCTGCCTCCGCGATCAAGGCGAAAACGCAACATATTAATCTGACCTCTTTCTCTGCTCTTTTTCTAGAACCCATCACTAAATCAGCCATTCCACGGCTGCCCGCATTTAACGTGGCCGACTCTTGAAGGAATTCACCCCTATAGACTGTCCTCACACAATCATCTCTTTGTAGATGAAACGTCAATGATCAGTTGTGATATGTGGCGGAATCCTGCAGGAATTATTCCATTTCTCTGCAGCGCCCCCACAGGGACAACTAAGCATTACACATATCTTGGGTCTTTGAGAAAAAAAAAAAAATAGATTGTCGTTGTAGATGGCATGGTTAACCCCTTCAGGGCCAGGCCATTTCTGGGCCAAAGGGATGACGCAAAGGTTTTGGATTTCTCAACACTTTTTATCTAATGGAACAAACAATGTTAGAGAAATTGGGAGGAAGAGGTATGTGGTGTTTGTTTTTCAGTGAGACAACATATCCATCATATATTGCACTCAGATCTTTCAAAGACCACCACTAAAATACCACAACTCGGACTTGTGTGCCTGAAAGGCCGTTAAGTAGTTTCTTCTACCACCTTAGGAACCAGAGGGGAGGCCGTTACTAACTACAAACCAAGAAAGGGAAAGTGTACAGAGATAGAAAAAGTGAGGAAACATAAAACACACGCACAAGTGGACAAGATAGAAATAGTAAGTGCAAGCTAGCGTAAACCCCTACCCAGGGGCGTACATAGAAATCATGAGGCCCCATAGCAAAAGTCTGAATGGCCCCCCCGATTAAAAAAAAAATAAATTACAATAAAATATTAACATAATAATCATCATACATGTTACTGGGGGCAGCTTATAGTCAGAAATAACACATACTACTACATAGTGTTACTGAACGATACCCACCATACCAAGAACAATAATACATTGTAAAATAATGCCACCACATCATGACAAAATATCACCACATAGAGTCTGAATATAACCACCGTTCTGTTACTGAGCAAAGGCCACGGCACCAAGACCAGTGGGACCACACCGCAAATCCTACAAAAATCTGCAGTGTGTGGATTTGGCCTAAAGTAGGGATGTTCTTCTTCATACCCCTCACCGCAGACACAATATAAATTTTCTGATCTGTCTCCTCCATATAATGGTAACGATTATGATCCTCTTCATAGCCTTAAGGGGGCTTTACACGCAACGACATCGCTAACGAGGTGTCTTTGGGGTCACGGAATTCGGGACGCACATCCGGCATCGTTGGCAACGTCATTGCGTGTGAAACGCATGAACGGCCGCTAACGATCAAAATTACTCACCATATCGTTGAACGTTGACAAGTCGTTCGAATCCCAAATATCGTTTTTGTTGCAGGACGCAGGTTATTTGTCGTTCCTGCGGCAGCACACATCGCTACGTGTGACACCTCGGGAACGAGGAACATCACCGTACCTGCGGCCGCCTGTAATCAGGAATGAAGGAGGTGGGCGGGATGTTCCGGCCGCTCATCTCCGCCCCTCCGCTTCTATTGGCCGCCTGCCGTGTGACGTCGCTGTGACGCCGAACGAACCTCCCCCTTAGAAACGAGGCGGTTCGCCGGCCACAGCGACGTCGCTAGGCAGGTAAGCACGTGTGACAGGGACTAACGATGTTGTGCGCCACGGGCAGCGATTTGGCCATGACGCACAACCGACGGGGGCGGGTGCTTTCACCAGCGACATCGCTAGCGATGTCACTGTGTGTAAAGTGGCCTTTAGGATCTATAGTAAAACTCTGCAAAGTACAGGCATAATACACACACACACGGAGTATGTGGCGCTGGCTGAATGGGGAATAGAGCTGGAGTGACAGAGGCTTCAGATCTACCATAGCTCTTCAGCCTTATTTCCATATCAAGTCAAACGCTGATTCCTCAGTAATGGAACAGGCTGGCCATGTACATGTATAGCTGGACTTGTCCTTGAAAGAGCTATATGCACATACACTGTACACTACATTTCAAAAGTTTGGGGTCATTCGGACAATTTTGTCTTTTCCATAAAAAATCCTACTTTTATTTATCACATGAGTTGCATAATGAATAGAGAATATCGTCCAGACAGTGACGAGGTTAGAAATAATGATTTTTACATGAAATAATAATTTTCTCTTCACACTTTTTGCTTTCGGCACAGAATGCTCCTTTGCAGCAATTCCGGCTTTGCAGACCTTTGGCATTCTAGCTGTTAATTTGCGGAGGTAATCTGGAGATATTTCGCCCCATGCTTCCCCCCCCTCCACAAGTTGAATTGGCTTGATGGGCACTTCTTGGTACCATACGGTCAAGCTGCTCCCACTACAGCTCTATAGGGTTGAGATCTGGTGACTGGGATCCTCCATTACAGATAGATACCAGCTGCTGCTTCTTCCTTAAATAGTTCATGCATAATTTGGAGGTGGCTTTGGGTCATTGTCCTGTTGTAGGATAAAAATTGGCTCCAATCAAGCGCTGTCCACAGGGTATGGCATGGCGTTGCAAAATGGAGTGATAGCCTTCCTTATTCAAAATCCTTTTTACATTGTACAAATCTCCCACTTTACCAGCACCAAAGCAACCCCAGACCATCACATTACCTCCACCATGCTTGACAGATGGCGTCAGGCACTCTTCCAGCATTTTTTCAGTTGTTCTTCGTCTCACAAATGTTCTTGTGTGTGATCCAAACACCTCAAACTTCGATTTGTCTGTCCATAACACTTTTTTCAATCTTGCTCTGTCCAATGTCTGTGTTCTTTTGCCCATATTAATCTTTTCCTTTTATTAGCCAGTCTCAGGTATGGCTTTTTCTTTGCCACTCTGTCCTGAAGGCCGGCATCCCGGAGTCGTCTCTTCACTGTAGACGTTGACACTGGAGTTTTGCGGGTACTATTTAATGAAGCTGCCAGTTGAGGACCTGTGAGGCGTCGATTTCTCACACTAGAGACTGTAATGTACTTGTCTTGTTGCTCAGTTGTGCAGCGCGGCCTCACACTTCTCTTTCTACTCTGGTTAGAGCCTGTTTGTGCTCTCCTATGAAGGGAGTAGTACCCACCATTGTAGGAAATCTTCAGTTTCTTGGCAATTTCTCACATGGAATATTCTCCATTTTTAAGATCAAGAATAGACTGTCGAGTTTCACATGAAAGTTCTCTTTTTTCTGGCCATTTTGAGAGTTTAATGAAACCAACAAATGTAATGCTCCAGATTCTCAACTAGCTCAAAGGAAGGTCAGTTTTATAGCTTCTCTAATCAGCAAAACTGTTTTCAGCTGTGCTAACATACTTGCACAAGGGTTTTCAAGGGATTTCTAAAGATCCATTAGCTTTCTAACAGAGTTAGCAAACACAATTTACCATTAGAACACTGGAGTGGTGGTTGTTAGAAATGTGCCTCTTTACACCTATGTAGATATTGTATTCAAAACCAGACGTTTGCAGCTAGAATAGTCACTTACCACATTAATAATATATAGAGCGTATTTCTGTTTAATTTGTTAGCTTCATTGAAAAAAAATGTGCTTTTCTTTCAAAAATAAGGAAATATCTAAGTGACCCGAAACTTTTGAAATGTAGTGTAAATAGTTTGATCGTGATATTCTACGGACTGATTCCCATTAACTGGCTTTCATAAAGGACAGCTCTAGCAATCGTAGTCTTCAGTGGTGATCGGATTGTCTCTGACCCTGGTAGTCGCGATGGGAGCTGAGTTGTGCATTACAGAACTATTGCCATTATTTCATAAGTAGCAAAAGTTGATCCAAATTCCTATTTCTGATGTATAATAGATTTATTTATTAATTCCTTTTTATGTTTTGCACTCTGTAGATTATAGGGGGTGTTGGTGGAGGAGGGGCGCCGCGTCACTATGGTCATTTTGTGTTCCCCTGGCTGAGTTTGCCTTGGTGTAGCTGGTTTGGGAGGCACCGGCTTGGAAATTTGTTCCTCTCCGGCACAGTTTTTCTTTTCATACTGCGTTTGATGGAAGGCTTGCTGTGTTTTTATGCCTTTGACACAAAGCCTAGAAATTATCCTATTTGTTAGTCACTCTAAATTGATTTCCAGGTGAGTCTGAAACTTTAGCGCCTCTATAGAAATTGATTCGGAGCCTTTTCTTTGCAGCACGCTGTGCCCTAACTTTCAGAATAATAGTCGCCTTTCACGCCCGGATTTTAGTCGGTGATTCCTTTGTTAGTCGCCGGGGAAATCTGAAAAGGTGAAAAATGATTGCGATTTAACGAGACTTTTACTTGTAAATGATTCAGTTCAGTGGTTCAGAGTGGAGCGCGGTCCTAGCCGCCGCTCAAAATCTGTCCGCGACACTCGCAGATCTGCCGCAGATGACATGTTTACCCTCAATAATGAGTCAGGGGTATTCCTGTGAAGAGCCACTTTAAAGCGCACCTGTCACAACCCCTAAATTGGGAAGTGTTTGCTCCCCGGAATATCACTCTTAAAAAGAAATAATAGTCTGCCATTCGGGTCCAAAGATATGGGTCTTTATAATCAGTGCTATTTTTTATGGTCTTTACAAAGGGATTGTGGTTTACAGATCCTCTGGGGCGTGTCTTTAGGATGTTTTGCATAATTAGTTTGTAAGTCACACCCCCTAGGTTTAGACCATAACAATTTTCACTAAGTAAAGGCCCATATATCTGGAACAGTAAGAAGGATTTTGCAAAAACAAAATGTGGTATACTCAGGAGAACAGCGGGGATAAAATAAGAGCAAATACTGGACACTTTTGTCTAATTAACAGCTTTTGACTAGTTAACAGTGGCAAGCGGCTCACCGATCTTCGTGCCACGGTTAGAGTCACATGTCGGTTGATCAGATCAAATCACATGTGCAGGGAAACATGTGGACTCAATGCGTGATCCCACATTAAAAGCAGGGACAAGACCTATGATGCACAAGTCCTTCATAGGTTCTGAAGGGGTTAAACAGATTTCAAGATAGTCTTGGAGGCTTCAGCGGGGAACAAGGTGTGAAGTTCCACCAGGAGATGGAGGTGATGGAGTAGAGCTATCAAGATGGATGGGACACACACTTGATGGTGGATGGGACGTACACATGATGGCGGATGAGACACACACATGATAGCGGATGGGGATGGGACATACATAGATGATGGCAGATGGGACATACACATGATGGTGAATGGGACACACCCATGATGGAGGTTGGGATATACACATGATGGCAGATGAGACATACACATGATGGCAGATGGAACGTACACATGATGGCAGATGGAACGTACACATGATGGCAGATGGGATATACACATGATGGCAGATGGGGATGGGACACACATATATAATGGCAGATGAGACACACACATGATGGAGGATGGGATACACAAATGATGGAGGATGGGATACACACATGATGGCAGATGGGATATACACATGATGGCAGATGGGGATGGGACATACATATATAATGGCAGATGAGACACACACATGATGGAGGATGGGATACACAAATGATGGAGGATGGGATACACACATGATGGCAGATGGAACGTACACATGATGGCAGATGGAACGTACACATGATGGCAGATGGAACGTACACATGATGGCAGATGGAACGTACACATGATGGCAGATGGAACGTACACATGATGGCAGATGGAACGTACACATGATGGCAGATGGAACGTACACATGATGGCAGATGGGGATGGGACATACATATATAATGGCAGATGAGACACACACATGATAGAGGATGGGATACACAAATGATGGAGGATGGGATACACACATGATGGCAGATGGGACATACACATGATGGGGGATGGGATACATAGATGATGGTGGATGGAACGTACACATGATGATGGATGAGACATACACATGACGACGGATGGGACATACATATATGATGGCAGACGGGACATACACATGATGGTGAATGGGGATGGGACATACACATGATAATGGATGGGACATATACATGATGGCAGATGGGACATATTTATGATGGCAGATGTGATGTACACATGATGGAGGATGGTATATACACATGATGGCAGGTGGAACGTACACATGATGGCAGATGGAACGTACACATGATGGCAGATGGGGATGGGACATACATATATAATGGCAGATGAGACACACACATGATGGGGGATGGGATACACACATGATGGCAGATGGGGATGGGACATACACATGATGACGGATGGGACATACATATATGATGGCAGACAGGACATACACATGATGGTGGATGGGGATGGGACATACACATGATAATGGATGGGACATATACATAATGGCAGATGGGACATATTCATGATGGCAGATGTGATGTACACATGGTAGCGGATGGGACATACAGATGGTAGTGGATGGGACATATACATGATGGCGGATGCGATGTATACATGATGGTGGATGGGACATACAGATGGTAGTGGATGGGACATACAGATGGTAGTGGATGGGACATATACATGATGGCGGATGCGATGTATACATGATGGCAGATGGAAGGTACACATGATGGCAGATGGAAGGTACACATGATGGCAGGTGGGACATACCCATCCCCAAACCATCAGTTGACTGGTGTCCCCATATACATAAGACCTTGGCCCATCACACGTCTAAAGTGTTGGGAAGTCTTAAATTAAAACCAGGAGAATCTGAAAAGCAAAGACTGAACAGAAGATGCATGTGAAGGACCTGGTGGGGAGCTGTGATGGTGGGGAGCTGTGATGGTGGGGAGCTGTGATGGTGGGGAGCTGTGATGGTGGGGAGCTGTGATGGTGGGGAGCTGTGATGGTGGGGAGCTGTGATGGTGGGGAGCTGTGATGGTGGAAAGCTGTGATGGTGGGGAGCTGTGATGGTGGGAAGCTGTGATGGTGGGGAGCTGTGATGGTGGGGAGCTGTGATGGCGGGACGGGTGAGTTGGGACGAGTGAGGTGTGGCAAGGAAAGCGGAGTCTTTTTTTTTTTTTTTTTTTTAATTCCTACCCTTCCATTTCGATTTGTGATTTATTCAGACCATTTCGGATCTGCTGGCCTATTCAAGAGGATGTTCCCAAAACAAATCCATAAAGAATGGGGTGGAGGTTGACCGTGTACACTGGCGCACCGTTCAGATGGGGGACAAAGTGTCTCAATGTAACGATTGTTGAGAGTCGGACCCTCAAGGATGTAGACGTTATCACCGATCTTGGAGAGGTGAATACTTTTTGTTACTGAAATACCCCTGTTTTATGTTAAAGGGGTCCTCTCATGGACGTCTTATGCACTTCATAGAGTAGGGTCTCTGGATCATGTCCTCCCTTGTTATGAGCCTGAACAATGAGCTCTTCTGTAAAGATGAGGTCTTGTTCTGATGTAAAGTCTAAAAGTTACTCCGAGTATTTGCTAAGCAGCTGATAGATCATAAGAACTTCAGCGGGGTTACATAAAAATGGAGGATTTGTATATTGCTGTATACTTGTGATGCATAATACACCAGCGAGCCTCAGGCATTATTGCATTAGGTTGTATAGTCATGTACGTACCGCTATGAGGATTTCACGCTTAATTAAAATATGGGACAGGTCCCTCTCCAGAGCCTCTAACTTTAAACGTCGTTAAGTGTTTCCTCTGATCTTTGGAGGAGCCGCGTTCATTAAAATACTTCTATCTACTTTTGTAATTAAGATTCTTAATAAGCGTAATGAGGTTCAGAGTCTCCAAAGAAGATAGCAAAAAGTTACCGGCGTGCAACTTGTAATGAAAATGAGTGGGGGCAGGTGTCAGCGCGCCGTGCGTACAGCTTTATCTGTGCTGCGGTGCCAAGAAAGATGAAGTTATCCGCCATCAAGGCCTAAAAAGTTTCACCAACGCCTTAAAAGTTGAACTGGAGAGAAGCTTTAATGTCAGGTGAAGTCTGTGGTAAGAAGCAGGGGCGTAGGTATAACTTCCCACGCCCCAATTAAAAATATAGATTAGGGCCCCGATTCTACCCTGTGCAATTTATAACACTGGTGTTAACTTATGTGCCAGAGGGACCCCCTGATTGTTACCACTGTACCCCCATCCTGCACCCCTGGTAATTACCTATGTGCCAGCGGGACCCCCCTGGCTGTTACCGCTGCACCCCCATCTCTGCACCCATAGTAATTACCTAACCTACCTTACCCCTGACTGTTACCGCTGCACCCCAGGTAATTACCTATGTGCCAGCGGGACTCCCTGACTGTTACTGCTGCACCCCATCCCTGCACCCCTGGTAATTACCTATGTGCCAGCGGGACCCCCTGACTGTTACTGCTGCACCCCATCCCTGCACCCCTGGTAATTACCTATGTGCCAGCGGGACCCCCTGACTGTTACTGCTGCACCCCATCCCTGCACCCCTGGTAATTACCTATGTGCCAGCGGGACTCCCTGACTGTTATCGTTGCACCCCCATCCTGCACCCAAGGTAATTACTTATGTGCCAGAGGGACCCCCTGTAACACTTGCCTAGATCCACAGACTCAGACGGGCTGTAATGGACAGACTAGAGGGAAGCCGCTCGCCAAGTAGGACCCCCAGAACCCTGAAACCCTTTAACCCCTATACAGGGATTTGGAATTACACAGGGCCCTGGAGATCACCACCTGTGGAAGGCAGCAGTCTGAGAGAGTAGTCGTCAGGCAGGGTCAAGCCAGGAATTGCGGAACAGGGACAGAATCGGCAGACAAGGACATAATCAGAAACAAGCAGAGGTCAAAACCGGATCGGGCAGCGAGGTACAAAAACAGCAGGCAGGAGGGTAGTCAGGAAACAAGCAGATATCAGCACACAAAATTACAGGACAAAACAGGAGCCAGAATTCTCAGAACTATCTCTGGCAGAGGTCAGCAGACAGGAGGGGAATTAAAAAGGGTGTGGTGTCTTCCCATTGGCTGTAGCTAAATGATGGTACCTCAGCTGGGAGACACCCGCCACCTACAGTCGGCCAGTGGCACTGCAGATCCCCAGGAAACCCAGACCAGTGGATGAACGGAGCCTGCGCCCACCGGCGCCGCCGGCATCGACTCCTCTCCCATCACCAGCACCATCCACGGCAGGACCACGGCGTCGCCTGGCAATCAGAGCAGAAGTCGATGGAGCGGACTCCGGTGGTGACGTAACACCCCCTGGCTGTTATCGTCGCACCCCCATCCTGTACCTATGGTAATTACTGATGTGCCAGAAGGACCCCCTGGCTGTTACTGCTGCACCCCCAGCCCTGCACCCCCGGTAATTCTGTTTTCTTTTGTTGTCTATATCCAATACAGCAGTTATATGTCATGTCGTGGCATAAAGAAAGAAGTTTAGCAATGCTGAAAATGATTGATTGGTAGGAATCTGAGGAACCACAGGAATGGGGGTCCAGTGCCCCTCTATGCTGAATTCAGAACTAGAAGGCCCTGAGAGCTGCCATGCATTTATAGGAAATAATCTATTAAGGGGACGAAAATAGCTGAGCGAGCAAAAGCCCTGTTCTCATTATTGCTGATGGCCCGACGGAGGGATGTGACACTCCTGGAACAATCTCTGGATATTCTACTAATGTTATTGTTAGGCATTGCCCTGATCTTGCTTTTGCTGGCTGCTTTTTGTCCTGGCATAGTCTTTGTAAATTATTTCCGGCGTTGCGATGTCTAGGCCTCCGCTGCTGCTCACCACCTTCTACTTTGCTGGCAGGATTGCATTTGGCCCAAGAAGCAGAACCTGCGCTGTGATATTTGTTTCACATCTTCACTTTTTGCTGCTTCTGCAAATCAGGAGTTAATTGTTCCAGATTTTTTGATATTTTTTATTTCAGGCTACTTTCACACTTGCGTTGGACAGCTTCCGTTGCTATCCGCAGCCTTGAGGAACTACGGTAACCGTTGCAGGAAACCGTTATATTCCTCATAGACTTCTATTAGCTACGGATAGCAACGGATGGTCTTGCGTTGCATCCGCTGCACGACGCAGCGACGTTATTTTGACGCTGCGTTGGGCGGAGGGAACGCTGCATGTAACGTTTTTTGAGCAGCGCAATCCTTAGGATTTCGCTGCACATGCTCTCTGTGGCTCCCTGCACACGTAACCAGGGTAAACATCGGGTTACTAAACACTGCACTTTCCCTAGTTACCTGATATTTACCCTGGCTACGGGTGCAGGGAGCCCGACACTTTCCCGCTCGTCTCCGCCCCTTTCCCGCACTTCACTCCACGTGTACACACGCACACACACACACTCACATTCACACTCACCTGTCCCCAGCCTTGCATTCCTCGCTGCACTGACGTCCTCAGTGCCATGATCCCGCTCGGCTCTACAAACCCCGCACTCCGCCCCCCTCACACATTCTCGGCGGCCGAACGATCAGCTGATCACCCGGCGACCAGCTGCTGTGAGCGGTCAGCTGATCACCCGGCGACCGGGTGCTGTGAACGATCAGCTGATCACCCGGCGACCGGCTGCTGTGAACGATCAGCTGATCACCCGGCGACCGGCTGCTATGAACGATCAGCTGATCACCCGGCGACCGGCTGCTGTGAGCGATCAGCTGATCACCCGGCGACCGGCTGCTGTGAACGATCAGCTGATCACCCGGCGACCGGCTGCTGTGAGCGATCAGCTGATCACCCGGCGACCGGCTGCTGTGAGCGATCAGCTGATCGTTCACAATAGCCTGCCGCCGGTAAAACGAAAAGAAGAAAAAAATAAATAAAGATTCTGTTGTTTTGTACGATCCGTTGTGCCACTAAATGCAACACATCCGTTGCATCCGTCATACAACGCAATGCAACGGTTGCCGTTCAACGCCAGTGTGAAAGTAGCCTATGTTGGTTCAGTTAATCAGTGCCTGAGTGTCGGATCAGTTCAGCACCTGCCTGTGTCCAGTTTTCTTCTTGCCCGTTTGCCTGTGTTGGACCTAGATATTCGGCTCTCACTAGATGAAGTAGATCTTCCAGGCTCAGAGTCCAGGGGGCTCATGATCAGGGCCATTATAGACAAAGTGGGACGCTAAATGCTCACCTATTGTTCCAACACACACAGACATTTAAGGTTACATTTACATGCGTTGAGTTCAGACCATTAAACCAGCGCGATCAACAATATTCTGTGCTTCAGCGCTTGTTTCCAGCCTCTTTACACAGGGTGATGAAGAATGATGGCACAGAGCGATCACTATAGATGAATCTGCCCCCTCCAGGATCATGTTATCGGCAGCTCTTCTGCAGTCTGCACCGGGCAATGTGCTGCCGAGAACAAGGATTTCTGTTCCACCAGAAACAATCCAATCACACGATGGATGAGAAGCATTTTGCTTGTTCGTTTCTTGATTAACGACATGTTTACATCTATGAACTGTTATCTGTGCATTCGGAAATTAGAAATGTGGATTCTACATACACACGATATGTGACACAAACACTGCATGTTACACATATGTATACAGTGTGTCCACAAATATCCTGTCCACTGGCATTAACTTGAGAATGACAGCAGCTATAGGCATAGAAGTGGTGTCTAGGTATAGTAAAGTATCCATGCGCTACGCAATGAAACCACCTATAGCGCCACCTGGTGGAAAACAACAGAGTTAGCATTTTTATCTCGAAAACGGAACGAGATACAGAAAAAAAAGTGAATTACAAAGTTGTAGGGCATCATCAATTCAATACGAATCAACACCTTGCATACAGAAATGCTATGATTAGAACGTGTAACACTCACAAGGCTGCGGACGTGAAGCGACACCTCATGGAGACCTTCCTACAAGTCATTGGGTATGGTGGCTGCATGGAGTGGCCTCCACGCTCACCTGATCTGACCCCATTGGACTTCTTTCTGTGAGGTGACATCAAACAGCAGGTGTATGCGACCCCTTCACCAACATTGCAGGACCTACGACGACGTATCACAGAGGCTTGTGCAAACGTGTCACCTACCATATTGCACAGCGTGCAGCTAGATACAGTATGCTGTGCAGAGCCCAGATGTGCATTGCAGCAAGATACAGTATGCTGTGCAGAGCCCAGATGTGCACTGCAGCTGACGGGGGCCACTTTGAGTATCAAAGTTAAATGAGCGCTATATGCGTGACCAGCATTCAATGTTTTGGGGGAGTCATGGGTTTCATATCATAGCATTTCTGTATGCAAGGTGTGGATTCGTATTGAATTGATGATGCCCTGCAACTTTGTAATTCACTTTTTTTCTCTATCTCGTTCCGTTTTTGAGATAAAAATGCTAACTCCGTTGTTTTCCACAAGGTGGCGCTATAGGTGGTTTCATTGCGTAGCGCATGGCTACTTTACTATACCTAGACACCACTTCTATGCCTATAGCTGCCGCCGTTCTCAAGTTAATGGCGGTGGACAGGATATGGGTGGACACACTGTATAGTGTCATAGGCAAAGGAAAAGTTCCCTCTGAACTATGGACCAATAAGAGCAGCAGGGGCGTAAATGGAAATGTAAAACTTTCTGCCATCAGTGTTAGCTGAACCCTATGACATCATTAGTTATAAGACAAGATGAATATTATAGGATAGGAACAAAATGGATTCTGTTCTCTCACAACTTGCAGGAATTGGTGCCGTTCAATATTGAATACAGAATGCCAACAGCAAAGTTGCTGCAAAAAATGGCACAAAAAAGTGTCAAAAAATACATTTTAGGAAAAACTCTGCCTGCATTTTCCTGCAGCGTTATCCTCATGCAAAACTTAGGCGGCTTTCACACTACGTTTTTTTAACATCTGTCATGAACGTTTTTTTAACGCAAAAACGGATCCAGTGCAAATGCGTTTTCATTTCAATGCATTTGCAATGGACTCGCGTCAACATGCGTTTGCGTGCGTTATAGTGAGGATCCAGCGACTTGCAGTTTTTTAACTTTTTTCAAAAACGCTACTTGTAGCGTTTTTGAGCTGCGTCCAAATACTGCAAATTGCTGGATCCTGACTAAACAGCACGCAAACGCATGTGAACGCTGGCATGCTGATAGACAGGATCCTGCTTGCTCTACTGAGCATGCCCTGACATCCAGCCTGGCGTGATCAGAGTCTCTCTCTCTCTCTCTCTCTCCCCCTCCCCCTCCCTCCCTCCCTCTCCCTCCCTCTCTCTCCCTCCCTCTCCCTCCCTCCCTCCCTCTCCCTCCCTCTCCCTCCCACCCTCTCCCTCCTTCTCCCTCCCACCCTCTACCTCCCTCTCCCTCCCTCCCTCTCTCTCCCGCCTGAAAGCGGAGGACGCTCGTAACCAAGGTAAATATCGGGTAACCGCGGGCTTAGTTACCCGATGTTTATCTTGGTTACGTGTGCAGGGAGCAGGCAGCCCTAGCAGCTGCAGACGCTCGTAACCAATGTAAATATCGGGTATCCAAGCAAGTTACCCGATGTTTACCTTGGTTACGAGCCTCCGCAGCTGTCAGATGCCAGCTCCCAGTCTTTCACGTGCAGTTCCCCTCACTCCTGATCACATGACTCCAATGCCCGCCCATAAACTTAAAGTGACAGGATCCTGCAAAATAACACATGCGTTTTTCTTTGCAAAAACAGGATCCGCTTTTGCAGCAAAAAAACGTTCATGACGCATGCTAAAAAAACGTAGTGTGAAAGCCGCCTTAGTGGGTGCACCGACGTCTGAAATACAATGTGCACATACCCGGACCTCATCCCGCCATTGTTGTCCCAGCCTTGACTTTCTCGGGAAGTTTGGGAGATCTGTGTACAGCGCGGTCGGCTTGTGATCCGTGTCATCTTCTTAGGAAATGCTGAATTGTTAATAGCGAAAAAATGAAAAAAAAAAAAATCCTAGGATTAGCATCTTTGCAGAAAAGCTGTAAACTAGTAATAGAAATTTTCTCAAAGAGCGACGTGAATATCATTTTGAAGAGCTGAAAACAAAAAGCACTAAATGTATGAATTATTCATGAGCGGGGGGAAGGATTGAACTTTTTAATACTCTTAAGGCGCTTATATAAGTGCGGCAGGGATATAATTGGAGCGGCTGATGTCTGTTACATACTGGATCTATGGATGGAAATGTCTCTAGAGGTTCTCAGCACTGGAGATATGTGATATAGAAATGAGATCATGGGGGTAAAGGGGCCTAACGTCTCATTGAAAGTCAGTGTCTGATAACAGAGAGAAAAAGAGGAATTCAATTAAACAGGAAATGAGGAGGAGAAAGACTGGAAGTGATAATCGGCTGATCTTCAGCTAAAGAATGGGGATAACAATTTTTTGTCCTACTGCAGACAGGGCAGTGGGGGGAGGCTCCTGCTGCAGCCAGTTATCTTACAGTCACACATAGAGCGCAGAAGTGAAGTTGTGGGGACATGGCTGAGCTCCTGAGACGCAGATTTATTATTATACTGCTCAGTTATTACTGTAACATGAGACAAAATGGGATCAAAGAAAAAGAGAAGATTAAAGAGAACCTGTCAGGTTCATTCAAGGCACCCACACTGCCGTCAGTATCACGTGAGCCCAATTTCTGTAATTATATCAGGAGTGACAAAACTGCTGCTGTGAACAGTAAAACATTCTCTTGCTGATCATGATAGGCTACTACCAGGACTAGTCCGGCTGTTTTAAAGGACTAACCCCGGCCTATGCGCCATCATGCCAACATAATGGGGTAGACATCTTCCCTGTCCCCAGTCGTAGTTGGGGGGTAAGAGATCTCACACAGGTACATGGCGACCTGCAGAGAAGCAATGACAGAGAACAATAAGGAAAATGTCAATAGTGCTGAATGGGTGAAATACAGCAGCCACGTCCAGGACTAGATCCCAGAACACGTGCCTCCAGACTGGTCCTTGCTGAGTAGGACATCATGAGCCTTGGGGAAGGGAGGAAGTATTTGGGTATTTTCTTTTTCTGGGCATTTTTTTGTTTAGTGCTCATTCATGTAGCTAGGGCTTCATCTGGCTGAAATATCTTAGTAGGCCTCAAACCAGGTAACCATGGTAACAACTACAGTGGCACACCCAAATAATAGGCAAAGGAGAACCTCATAAGATGACCGCACAGTTACTATACACAGATTAACACTGATATTGCCGCCATACAGTGACCGCATCGTGGTAGATACCAGTCCTGCAGAACATTTAATAGATCACAGTGCAGTTATAGATGGTGACTTACAGAGGACTTTCTTTCTGATGAAGGTGTTCACTTTTCCCATCCTTTCCATCTGGCCCAGACCGACATGACAACTTCTTCCAGCAACGACTCGTCTACAGAGATTACAACATAGACACATCTGACTTCTCACATTTCCAGCCCCGTCCCCATCTATTCCCGACCTGCACAAACTCCTCATCCTACTGATACCCCAATACTGAGCCACTGCTTTTCTATGTGTCGCCATTACTAATCTTCTTGGTACCCCACATAGTAATGCCCATCACTGTGCCCCTTACAAAGTAAAATGCCTCGTTTTTGCTTTATAGATGATAAAACTGCCCCTTTAATAAAAATATTAATGCCCCGTGCAAGTGCCATAGAAAACAGTGCCCGCATTTTACCCCTAGAAAGTAATAATGCCCCCATAACAGTTAATAATATCTCCTGGGTCTCCCCATATATAGTTCAACTCTACATAGCATGATGCACCACACAGCTCCCTATACACAGTATGATGGGCCCCAGAGTAGCCCCCTTCCACTGTATGACAGCTCCTACTAGCACCCCACCTGTATAATGGTCCTCAGTAACCCCCCCATGTATGACAGCCCTCAGTAGACCCCCACTCTATGATGGCCCTCAGTAGTTTCCCACACTGTAATATGGCCCCCAGTATTCCCCCTCACTGTAATATGTCCCCCAATATATTCCCACATTGTAATATGGCCCCCAGTATTACCGCCACACTGTATCATGGCCTCCACATACTCTCCTCACACTGTAATATGACCCCCAGTATTTCCTCACACTGTAATTTGCCCCCCAGTATTCCCATCACACTGTAATATGCCCCCAGTATTCCCCCACACTGTATCATGGCCACCCCCGTATTCCCCCTACACTGTAATATGCCCCCAGTATTCCCTCACACTGTAATATGACCCCAGTATTCCTTCAACACTGCAATATGCCCACCAGAATTCCCCCACAGTTTATCATTGCCCATAGTTTCCCACCCACACTGGAATATGACCCCCAGTATTTCCCCAAATGTAATATGGCCCTCAGTACTCACCCCACTGTATCATAGCCCCTAGCTTTTGCCTCATACTGTAATACAGTCTCTCCAGTGGCGTAACTAGAGTTGGATGGTCCCCGGTGCAAAGTTTAGACCTGGGCCCCCCCCCCCTCCACATACACAGACACTTGGGGTAGGGGATAATGACACTGACACTCGGGGTACAGGATAATGACGCTGACACTTGGCTCTCACCCACAGCACCCTGAAATCCCTCTATCAGCACCCAGCTTTCCTATGTTCTGATATTTATCTTGTCCTCAGCACCCAGCTTTCCCATATCAGAGCATGAGAAAGCTGGGTGCTGAGAGATGTATATCAGAACATTGGAAAGCTGGGTGCTGAGAGATGTATATCAGAACATGGGAAAGCTGGGTGCTGAGAGATGTATAGCAGAGCATGGGAAAGCTGGGTGCTGAGAGATGTATATCAGAACATGGGAAAGCTGGGTACTGAGAGATGTATAGCAGAGCATGGGAAAGCTGGGTGCTGAGAGATGTATATCAGAACATGGGAAAGCTGGGTGCTGAGAGATGTATAGCAGAGCATGGGAAAGCTGGGTGCTGAAAGATGTATATCAGAACATGGGAAAGCTGGGTGCTGAGAGATGTATAGCAGAGCATGGGAAAGTTGGGTGCTGAGGGAAAGAGCCTTTTTCCCTCAGCACAAAACGTTTCCATCCCATACTTGTATCTTTGTCCCCCTTGTATAAAGTTCTCAAAATACTATAACAGCCCCCACATAGCCTTCCAAATAATTGTATAAAGGGTCCCACATAACCCTTCATATATTAGAATGCAGATACATAGCCCTCCATATATTATAATGCACCCCCATAATCCTCCATGTATATAGTAGCCCTTCAATTATAATGCATTTCCCATAGTTCTCCATGTATTAAAATTCACCCCATAGTACTTCATATATTATACTGCACCACATAGTCCTCCATGTTTTATAATGCACTTCCATAGTCCATGTATAAGGTAGCCTCCATAGTCCTCCATATATTATAATGTAGCCACCATAGTCCTATATGTATTATAACGCAACACCATAAAACTTCAGATGGTATTATGCAGCCCCATACTCCTCCATGTATAATTCACCCCTATATTCCATGTATAAGGTGTCCCTTCATTTTGTATTATACAGCCCCCCCCCGACCTCCATTTTAATGCAGCCCTATAGACCTCCAGTATAATGCAGCCTCATAGACCTCTATGTATATTACACCTCTATATTCAATGTATAAGGGGTCCTTCATGTTTATTATGCAGCCTCACCAGGCCTCCATATATAATAATGCAGCCAACCTCTCCAGGCCTCCATGTATAATATAGCAGCCAGCCTCCCAGGCCTCCATGTATAATATTGCAGCCAGCCTCTCCAGGCCTCCATGTATAATATAGCAACCAGCCTCTCCAGGCCTCCATGTATAATATAGCAGCCAGCCTCTCCAGGCCTCCATGTATAATATAGCAGCCAACCTCTCCAGGTCTCCGTGTATAATATAGCAGCCAGCCTCTCCAGGCCTCCATGTATAATATAGCAGCCAGCCTCTCCAGGCCTCCATGTATAATATCTAAAGAATGTGTGTCTGGAACACCAATGGTGTGAACAGGGTGCAAGACTCAAAAATATACAACTAAACAATAGGATAAAGAGTTGCACACCAGTCACAATGTATAGGGGAATAATGAAAAGCATAACTGCTATATGAATACTAGACTGAAAAATACAATGGACTATCTGAAATAAGTGAAAAACATGAAAATGGTATCTGCATAACTGCTATGAAAAATAGAAATGAGAGATATTTAGCCATTGTATTGATCAATGCAAAGGAGCCCCAAAACCAAACGCCAAGGTAATCTCTATTTTTGGGGTCCCTAACCTATGTGTAACCTCACCTGCAGTTAAAAAACTTGCTCTGTATGGGAAGCAAGGGACCAAGCTATATATGTGTGAAATAAGAGACATGGCTATGGGTGGGGCAGGGTTCTCAGACAAAAAGTGCATACTAACTAAAGAATGTATGTCTGGAACACCAATGGTGTGAACAGGGTGCAAGACTCAAAAATATACAACTAAACAATAGGATAAAGAGTTGCACACCAGTCACAATGTATAGGGGAATAATGAAAAGCATAACTGCTATATGAATACTAGACTGAAAAATACAATGGACTATCTGAAATAAGTGAAAAACATGAAAATGGTATCTGCATAACTGCTATGAAAAATAGAAATGAGAGATATTTAGCCATTGTATTGATCAATGCAAAGGAGCCCCAAAACATTATATTAGTAATAATATAAAAGTATATTTTTGAGTCTTGCACCCTGTTCACACCATTGGTGTTCCAGACATACATTCTTTAGTTAGTATGCACTTTTTGTCTGAGAACCCTGCCCCACCCATAGCCATGTCTCTTATTTCACACATATATAGCTTGGTCCCTTGCTTCCCATACAGAGCAAGTTTTTTAACTGCAGGTGAGGTTACACATAGGTTAGGGACCCCAAAAATAGAGATTACCTTGGCGTTTGGTTTTGGGGCTCCTTTGCATTGATCAATACAATGGCTAAATACAGGGCCGGATTATAGGCGGGGCAGGCGGGGCTTCAGCCCCGGGGGCCCCCACCAAAAGAGCTTCCAAGGGGGCCCCCACCACCAGGGACATACTTGCCACCCGTCAGCAATTTTTTTTTCTTTTCTTCACACCCGCTCCCCCTCCGTTAAGACAGTCTAAATCAGCTGTGTTTTCGGGGGGGGGGGCACCTACATTTATTTGTATCTGCGTCTCTAAGACGCAAAAACAAGCTGCGGGCACAGGACGCTGATTGACCTCGGAAGTACCATCGCCTGTACTTCCGGGGTCAGAGGTGTGCCTGCTCCCTGCTCTGCTGCGGCGTCCAATGCTGCGGACGTCACAGCAGGACGCCGCGGACGTCACAGCAGGACGCCGCGGACGTCACAGCAGGACGCCGCCGCGGAGAAGACCCACGCGCGCGGCCGGCTGGCCGGCCGCCGCGGAGAAGACCCACGCGCGCGGCCGGCTGCGGAGGAGAGGACCCACGCGCGCGGCCGGCTGGCCGGCCGCGGAGGAGAGGACCCACGCGCGCGGCCGGCCGGCCGCGGAGGAGAGGACCCACGCCGCGGCCAGGAGAGGAGACTAACCGGAGCAGGAGAATGGCCGCGGCACCGGAACAGCAGCAGGAGGATGGCGGCCTATACCGGAGCAGCAGGAGGATGGCATCAGAGCAGGTAGGGACAGAGCTGAAGAAAGATGTGTGGTGTGATGCAGAGCTGTGTGGTGTGATGCAGAGCTGTGTGGTGTGATGCAGAGCTGTGTGTGTGTCTGTGTGTGAAGCATGGCTGTGTGTGTGTGTGTGTGAGAGAAGCAGAGCTGAAGAAAGATGTGGGGTGTGAAGCAGAGCTGTGTGTGTGTCTGTGTGTGAAGCAGAGCTGTGTGAGAGTGTGTGTGAAAGAGAGCTGTGTGTGTGTGAAGCAGAGCTATGTGTGTGTGTGAAGCAGAGCTGAAGAAATATGTGTGGTGTGAAGCAGAGCTGTGTGTGTGTCTGTGTGTGAAGCTGAGCTGTGTGTGTGTGTGAAAGAGAGCTGTGTGTGTGTGTGAAGCAGAGCTGTGTGTGTGTGAAGCAGAGCTGAAGAAATGTGTGGTGTGAAGCAGAGCTGTGTGTGTGTCTGTGTGTGAAGCAGAGCTGTGTGTGTGTGTGTGAGAGAAGCAGAGCTGAAGAAAGATGTGTGGTGTGAAGCAGAGCTGTGTGTGTGTGTGTGTGTGTGTGTGTGTGAAGCAGAGCTGAAGAAAGATGTGTGGTGTGAAGCAGAGCTGTGTGTGTGTGTGTGAAGCAGAGCTGAAGAAAGATGTGTGGTGTGAAGCAGAGCTGTGTGTGAAGCAGAGCTGAAGAAAGATGTGTGGTGTGAAGCAGAGCTGTGTGTGAAGCAGAGCTGAAGAGAGATTTGTGGTGTGAAGCAGAGCTGTGTGTGTGTGTGTGAAGCAGAGCTGTGTGTGTGTGTGAAGCAGAGCTGAAGAAAGATGTGTGGTGTGAAGCAGAGCTGTGTGTGAAGCAGAGCTGAAGAAAGATGTGTGGTGTGAAGCAGAGCTGTGTGTGAAGCAGAGCTGAAGAAAGATTTGTGGTGTGAAGCAGAGCTGTGTGTGTGTGTGAAGCAGAGCTGTGTGTGTGTGAAGCAGAGCTGAAGAAAGATTTGTGGTGTGAAGCAGAGCTGTGTGTGTGTGTGTGAAGCAGAGCTGTGTGTGTGTGTGAAGCAGAGCTGAAGAAAGATGTGTGGTGTGAAGCAGAGCTGTGTGTGAAGCAGAGCTGAAGAAAGATGTGTGGTGTGAAGCAGAGCTGTGTGTGAAGCAGAGCTGAAGAAAGATGTGTGGTGTGAAGCAGAGCTGTGTGTGAAGCAGAGCTGAAGAAAGATTTGTGGTGTGAAGCAGAGCTGTGTGTGTGTGTGAAGCAGAGCTGTGTGTGTGTGTGAAGCAGAGCTGAAGAAAGATGTGTGGTGTGAAGCAGAGCTGTGTGTGTGAAGCAGAGCTGTGTGTGTGAAGCAGAGCTGTGTGTGTGTATATATGAATCAGAGCAGTCTATGCGGCACCCCAGAACTATATGGGTCCCCCAGAGCGCTAAGCCACCCATCCCAGTAATGTGTACGCCACCAGAGCGGTTTGCCACTCCAGTAACGTCTATGCCCCCCCCAGTAATGTATATGCCCCCTGCACCTCCTGTAATGTATTTATTGTAGGCCCCAGCCCCTCCTGTGATGTATATACATCAGTGCTGTGTCAGTGTGCATGGTGTGCAGTCATGTCTGTTATTGATGGCCATCATGCAACACAGCCATATGTCCTGGAGGAGCTGAAAACAAGCGGGAGAGGTGAGTGAGGCTGCTTGTGACTTCTCCATATTAACACCTGTAATGCGTCTGTGTCTGCATGTATGTCAGTGTATATGACTGTGCATATATTTGTCTGTTTAAATGTATTTTTGTGAATTTGTCTTCAAATATGTATATGTACGTATGCCTGTATGTGTATGTGTGTGTCTGTGTGTGGATGGGGCCCACTGAGACTCAATCGGGGACCACAAAAACCTGGAGCCGTCCCTGGCTGCCTTAACATTGGGATCAATTAAAAATATGTGAGTAAAGGCCGCTTTACACGCTGCGATATCGGTCCCGATATCGCTAGCGTGCGTACCCGCTCCCATCTGTTGCGCGACACGGGCAAATCGCTACCCGTGCCGCACAACATCGCCCAGAGCCGTCACACATACTTACCTGTCCGGCGACGTCGCTGTGACCGGCGAACCGCCTCCTTTCTAAGGGGGCGGTCCATGCGGCGTCACAGCGACGTCACTGAAGCGTCACTTAACCGCCGCCCAATAGCAGCGGAGGGGTGGAGATGAGCGGGATGTAACATCCCGCCCACCTCCTTCCTTCTGCATAGCGGCCGGGAGGCAGGTAAGGAGAGCTTCCTCGTTCCTGCGGTGTCACACGGAGCGATGTGTGCTGCCACAGGAACGAGGAACAACTTCGTTACTACTGCAGCAACGATATTAGAGAATGGACCCCCATGTCACCGATGAGCGATTTTGCACGTTTTTGCAACGATGCAAAATCGCTTATCGGTGTCACACGAAACGGCATCGCTAATGCGGCCGAATGTGCGTCACGAATTCCGTGACCCCAACGACTCCGCATTAGCGATGTCGCAGCGTGTAAAGCCCCCTTTACTCTACTTTCTTTGTATAAGTGACGGCTGTGAGTTATCCTGGACTGTGTCTGTATTGTACTGTGTGTATAAGTGACGGCTGTGAGTTATCCTGGACTGTATCTGTATTGTAGTCCTGTAAATCTGAATGTGGCAGATCAGGGTAAAGGTCCAGTCACACTAAGCAACTTACCAGCGATCCCAACAACGATAGGGATCGCTGGTAAGTTGCTAGGAGGTTGCTGGTGAGATGTCACACTGCGACGCTCCAGCGATCCCACCAGCAACCTGACCTGGCAGGGATCGCTGGAGCGTCGCTACACAAGTTGCTGGTGAGCTCACCAGCAACCACTGACCAGCCCCCAGCGCCGCGTGGAAGATGCTGCGCTTGGTAACTAAGGTAAATATCGGGTAACCAACCCGATATTTACCTTGGTTACCAGCGCACGCAGCTACACGTGCAGAGAGCAGGGAGCAGCGCACACTGAGCGCTGGCTCCCTGCTCTCCTAGTTACAGCACACATCGGGTTAATTACCTGATGTGTGCTGCAGCTAAATGTGCACAGAGCAGGGAGCAGCGCACAATGCTTAGCGCTGGCTCCTTGCTCTCCTAGTTACAGCACACATCGGGTTAATTAACCCGATGTGTGCTGCAGCTACATGTGCACAGAGCAGGGAGCAGCGCACAATGCTTAGCGCTGGCTCCTTGCTCTCCTAGTTACAGCACACATCGGGTTAATTAACCCGATGTGTGCTGCAGCTACATGTGCACAGAGCAGGAGCCGGCACTGACAGTGAGAGCGGCAGAGGCTGGTATCAAAGGTAAATATCGGGTAACCAAGGACAGGGCTTCTTGGTTACCCGATGTTTACTGTGGTTACCAGCCTCCGCAGAAGCCGGCTCCTGCTGCCTGCACATTTAGTTGTTGCTGTCTCGCTGTCACACACAGCGATCTGTGCTTCACAGCAGAACAGCAACAACTAAAAAATGGCCCAGGACATTCAGCAACAACCAACGACCTCACAGCAGGGGCCAGGTTGTTGCTGGATGTCACACACAGCAACATCGCTAGCAACGTCACGTTGTTCGTTAGCAGCGATGTTGCTTAGTGTGACGGGGCCTTAAGATACATGTTTATTGGATTTATATCTAAATGCTACAGTTCGTGCTCTACTGTTATGGCTAAAAATGTTAACGTTTATGGGGCCCCCACCAGATTTTCTGCCCAGGGGCCCCCACCAACCTTAATCCGGCCCTGGCTAAATATCTCTCATTTCTATTTTTCATAGCAGTTATGCAGATACCATTTTCATGTTTTTCACTTATTTCAGATAGTCCATTGTATTTTTCAGTCTAGTATTCATATAGCAGTTATGCTTTTCATTATTCCCCTATACATTGTGACTGGTGTGCAACTCTTTATCCTATTGTCCATGTATAATATAGCAGCCAGCCTCCCCAGGCCTCCATGTATAATAATACAGCCAGCCTCCCCAGTCCTCCATGTATAGCAGCCAGCCTCTCCAGGCCTCCATGTATAATATAGCAGCCAGCCTCCCCAGGCCTCCATGTATAATAATACAGCCAGCCTCCCCAGTCCTCCATGTATAGCAGCCAGCCTCTCCAGGCCTCCATGTATAATAATACAGCCAGCCTCCCCAGTCCTCCATGTATAGCAGCCAGCCTCTCCAGGCCTCCATGTATAATATAGCAGCCAGCCTCTCCAGGCCTCCATGTATACTAATGCAGCCAGCCTCTCCAGGCCTCCATGTATAATATAGCAGCCAGCCTCTCCAGGCCTCCATGTATACTAATGCAGCCAGCCTCTCCAGGCCTCCATGTATACTAATGCAGCCAGCCTCTCCAGGCCTCCATGTATACTAATGCAGCCAGCCTCTCCAGGCCTCCATGTATACTAATGCAGACAGCCTCTCCAGGCCTCCATGTATATTAATGCAGACAGCCTCTCCAGGCCTCCATGTATACTAATGCAGCCAGCCTCTCCAGGCCTCAATGTGTACTAATGCAGCCAGCCTCTCCAGGCCTCCATGTATAATGAGCCTCCCCAGGCCTCTGGCCGCCGTGTATTCACTAATTATATATATATATATATATATATATATATATATATATATATATAAAAAACAAGTACTCACCCTATCTTCCTGCTCTGTCTTCACGTCTCCTCATTCCACTGCTCGTCCTCACTGCTCCCCTCATTCCCCAGCCACTGCTCGTCCTCACTGCTCCCCTCATTCCCCAGCCACTGCTCTGTCCTCACTGCTCCCCTCATTCCCCAGCCACTGCTCGTCCTCACTGCTCCCCTCATTCCCAGCCACTGCTCTGTCCTCACTGCTCTCCTCCTTCCCCAGCCACTGCTCGTCCTCACTGCTCTCCTCATTCCCCAGCCGCTGCTCGTCCTCACTGCTCTCCTCCTTCCCCAGCCACTGCTCTGTCCTCACTGCTCTCCTCCTTCCCCAGCCACTGCTCTGTCCTCACTGCTCTCCTCATTGCCCAGCCACTGCTCGTCCTCACTGCTCTCCTCATTGCCCAGCCACTGCTCTGTCCTCACTGCTCTCCTCATTGCCCAGCCACTGCTCGTCCTCACTGCTCTCCTCATTGCCCAGCCACTGCTCTGTCCTCACTGCTCTCCTCATTGCCCAGCCACTGCTCGTCCTCACTGCTCCCCTCATTCCCCAGCCACTGCTCTGTCCTCACTGCTCTCCTCATTGCCCAGCCACTGCTCTGTCCTCACTGCTCTCCTCCTTCCCCAGCCACTGCTCTGTCCTCACTGCTCTCCTCATTCCCCAGCCACTGCTCTGTCCTCACTGCTCTCCTCCTTCCCCAGCCACTGCTCTGTCCTCACTGCTCTCCTCATTCCCCAGCCACTGCTCTGTCCTCACTGCTCTCCTCCTTCCCCATCCACTGCTCTGTCCTCACTGCTCTCCTCCTTCCCCAGCCACTGCTCTGTCCTCACTGCTCTCCTCATTGCCCAGCCACTGCTCGTCCTCACTGCTCTCCTCATTGCCCAGCCACTGCTCGTCCTCACTGCTCTCCTCCTTCCCCAGCCACTGCTCTGTCCTCACTGCTCTCCTCATTGCCCAGCCACTGCTCGTCCTCACTTCTCTCCTCATTGCCCAGCCACTGCTCGTCCTCACTGCTCTCCTCCTTCCCCAGCCACTGCTCTGTCCTCACTGCTCTCCTCATTGCCCAGCCACTGCTCTGTCCTCACTGCTCTCCTCATTGCCCAGCCACTGCTCGTCCTCACTGCTCCCCTCATTCCCCAGCCACTGCTCTGTCCTCACTGCTCTCCTCATTCCCCAGCCACTGCTCTGTCCTCACTGCTCTCCTCATTGCCCAGCCACTGCTCGTCCTCACTGCTCCCCTCATTCCCCAGCTACTGCTCTGTCCTCACTGCTCTCCTCATTGCCCAGCCACTGCTCTGTCCTCACTGCTCTCCTCATTGCCCAGCCACTGCTCTGTCCTCACTGCTCTCCTCCTTCCCCAGCCACTGCTCTGTCCTCACTGCTCTCCTCATTGCCCAGCCACTGCTCTGTCCTCACTGCTCTCCTCCTTCCCCAGCCACTGCTCTGTCCTCACTGCTCTCCTCATTGCCCAGCCACTGCTCGTCCTCACTGCTCTCCTCATTGCCCAGCCACTGCTCTGTCCTCACTGCTCTCCTCCTTCCCCAGCCACTGCTCTGTCCTCACTGCTCTCCTCATTCCCCAGCCACTGCTCTGTCCTCACTGCTCTCCTCCTTCCCCAGCCACTGCTCTGTCCTCACTGCTCTCCTCATTCCCCAGCCACTGCTCTGTCCTCACTGCTCTCCTCCTTCCCCATCCACTGCTCTGTCCTCACTGCTCTCCTCCTTCCCCAGCCACTGCTCTGTCCTCACTGCTCTCCTCATTGCCCAGCCACTGCTCGTCCTCACTGCTCTCCTCATTGCCCAGCCACTGCTCTGTCCTCACTGCTCTCCTCATTGCCCAGCCACTGCTCGTCCTCACTGCTCCCCTCATTCCCCAGCCACTGCTCTGTCCTCACTGCTCTCCTCATTGCCCAGCCACTGCTCGTCCTCACTGCTCCCCTCATTCCCCAGCTACTGCTCTGTCCTCACTGCTCTCCTCATTGCCCAGCCACTGCTCTGTCCTCACTGCTCTCCTCATTGCCCAGCCACTGCTCTGTCCTCACTGCTCTCCTCCTTCCCCAGCCACTGCTCTGTCCTCACTGCTCTCCTCATTGCCCAGCCACTGCTCTGTCCTCACTGCTCTCCTCCTTCCCCAGCCACTGCTCTGTCCTCACTGCTCTCCTCATTGCCCAGCCACTGCTCGTCCTCACTGCTCCCCTCATTCCCCAGCTACTGCTCTGTCCTCACTGCTCTCCTCATTGCCCAGCCACTGCTCTGTCCTCACTGCTCTCCTCATTGCCCAGCCACTGCTCTGTCCTCACTGCTCTCCTCCTTCCCCAGCCACTGCTCTGTCCTCACTGCTCTCCTCATTGCCCAGCCACTGCTCGTCCTCACTGCTCTCCTCATTGCCCAGCCACTGCTCTGTCCTCACTGCTCTCCTCATTGCCCAGCCACTGCTCGTCCTCACTGCTCTCCTCATTCCCCAGCCACTGATCTGTCCTCACTGCTCCCCTCATTCCCCAGCCACAGCTCTGTCCTCACTGCTCCCCTCATTCCCCAGCCACTGATCTGTCCTCACTGCTCCCCTCATTCCCCAGCCACTGCTCGTCCTCACTGCTCCCCTCATTCCCCAGCCACTGCTCGTCCTCACTGCTCCCCTCATTCCCCAGCCGCTGCTCGTCCTCACTGCTCTCCTCCTTCCCCATCCACTGCTCTGTCCTCACTGCTCCCCTCATTCCCCAGCCACTGCTTGTCCTCACTGCTCCCCTCATTCCCCAGCCGCTGCTCGTCCTCACTGCTCTCCTCCTTCCCCATCCACTGCTCTGTCCTCACTGCTCTCCTCATTCCCCAGCCACTGCTCTGTCCTCACTGCTCTCCTCATTCCCCAGCCACTGCTCTGTCCTCACTGCTCCCCTCATTCCCCAGCCACTGCTCTGTCCTCACCGCTCTCCTCTTCCACCTCTGCCCGTCCTCCCCCCTTCTCCCGGTGCTCCGGTCGGTGTCCTCCCGTCCTGCACTCTGAGCACAGCAGTCGCACAGGAGTGACGTCACCGCGCAGGCACGGGAGGGGGGGGGGGTGAGGGGAATGATGATGCATAGAGTGCCGCCGGCAGCCCTATGCTTCAACATTACTGTGCGTGGTGACGGGGGAGAGGGCCCCGCTGCCGCCGCTGACACCAGCCCGGTGTCAGCGGCGGCAGTGGGTCATATAGCCGCCGCGTGTTTTGTGACAGATCACTGACAGGAGCTAGCTGCTGAACTGCCGGGCGGCCGCCGGGCCCCTAAGCTCCCGGGCCCGGTCGCAATGTCGACCGCTGCGACCGCGGTAGTTACGCCCCTGAGTCTCTCCCACCAGCTGGGCGCTGAGTGTCCTCTACCACCTCAGCACTGAGATACCTCCACCACTTCAGCGCTGAGTCTCCTCTACCACCTTAGCTCCTAATCTCCTCCACCACCTCAGCGCTGAGTCTCCTCCACCACCTAAGGACTGGGTCTTCCCCACCACCTCAATGCTGAGTTCCCTCCACCACCTTAGTGTTGTGTCTCCCCCACTACCTCAGTGCCGAACCTCCTCCACCACCTCATCGCTGAGTCTCTTCCACCACCTCATTGTTGAGTTTCTTCCTTAACCTCGTCGATGAGTTTCCTCCACCACCTCTTCGATTACTCTCCTCCACCACCTCAGCGCTGAGTCTCCTTCACCACCTCACTGCTGAGTCTCTGTACCGCCCCTCGGCTGCGGCCGCCGAGCCGCTCGGATCCGTGCTCGCGTTCTACGGGTGGTGGCTCGAGCCTCTCACGGACCCGGGGGTCACGTCGCTCTGCAAGGCGGTTTGGCGCTACGCGCGGGGGATGCGTGTATTTGGTTTTGGGATGATTGTTCGTGACGCCACCCACCGCTACGTTGAAGGTACGGGGACTCCCGGGAGCGGTGTAGTGGCGCAGCTAGGTGTTGACCCCTCCGTGGGTAGGGGATGTTGGTCCCGGGGCCCGATTGGCGAGGGCCGGGGTGCAGGGCACAGTGTTGCGGTGCGGTGCGGTGCCTGAGGGCACTGGTGTTCTCACTCTGATACAAGACACTGGAGGCACTGGTAAACCAAACGGGGTGATGAACGGGGCCCGCAGCCGGCTGCAACTTCTCCAGTCTGGTTGGCAATGTCCGCCTTTCTCCTGCACCTGTGTATGTATCTTGACTACTGTGCCTGGGCACTGGTAGTCCGCTCCCCGGCGTATAAGTGTCGTAGGAGCCCGTTTGCCCGCAGACGCTGGCCCCTTGGATCTCTGGCCTTTGGCGGTGGCTCCTATCCGGACGGGTTGGGCTGTTGCCTTCAATTGGGACTTAGGTGGGAATGAACCCCTGAGGTCCAGACCGCAATCAGTTGATTTGACTATGGTGGTGGCTTATAGCCTAGTTCGGGGTCTGAGTACCCTGCCTGGTGCTCCGGTATCCAGTTGGCTCCCCGGTTTGGTTCCGGCGGGCCACTACCCTGTCCCGGTCCCTTACGGTTCCACCGGTTGTATTCCCGGTCTCCTGCAGGCGGCCACTACCGTCTGCCTGCCTGACTGATCGGGGGTCCTAGGCTCCAACCCAGGCCCCACACAGAACTGTACTCCTCTCACTCCTCTCTCGATCTCGATCTCTCGCCTTGTGTTTTCCTGCCTCAGGCCAGCAGACTCCTCAGAGGGCGTGTCTATCCGCCTGACTCCGCCCACCTGTTGTGCCTGTCTGACTCTGAGGGAGGCAATCAGGTCTTTGGTTGACTGATGGTACCTTACTGGGGTGGGGGTGTATGTGGTGTGTGAAGTGACCTGTGACCCCTGGGTGTCCAGGGCGTCACATCTCCTCCACTAACTAAGCGCTGAGTCTCCTCTACAACCTCAGCTTTGACTCTCCTCTACCACTTCAGCATTGAGGGTAATCCACTACCTCAGCACGAACTCTCCTCTACCACCTCAGCACTGAGTCTCGTCTACCACCTCAGCGCTGAGTCTCCTCCACCACCTCATCGATGAGTCTCCTCCACCACCTCAGCGCTGAGTCTCCTCCACCTCAGCGCTGAGTCTCCTCCACCACCTCAGCACTGTGTCTCCTCCACCACCTCAGCACTGAGTCTCCTTCACCAGCTGAGCTCTGAATCTCCTCCTTCACCTCAGCACTGTGTCTCCTCCACCACCTCAGCATTGAGTCTCCTCCACCACCTCAGCATTGAGTCTCCTCCACCACCTCAGCGCTGTTATCCTCCACCACCTCAGCGCTGAGTCTCCTCCACCACCTCAGCGCTGAGTCTCCTCCACCACCTCAGCGCTGAGTCTCCTCCACCACCTCAGCGCTGAGTCTCCTCCACCACCTCAGCGCTGAGTCTCCTCCACCACCTCAGCGCTGAGTCTCCTCCACCACCTCAGCGCTGAGTCTCCTCCACCACCTCAGCGCTGAGTCTCCTCCACCACCTCAGCGTTGAGTCTCCTCCACCACCTCAGCGCTGAGTCTCCTCCACCACCTCAGCGCTGAGTCTCCTCCACCACCTCAGCGCTGAGTCTCCTCCACCATCTCAGCGCTGAGTCTCCTCCACCACCTCAGCGCTGAGTCTCCTCCACCACCTAAGCGCTGAGTCTCCTCCACCACCTCAGCGCTGAGTCTCCTCCACCACCTCAGCGCTGAGTCTCCTCCACCACCTCAGCGCTGAGTCTCCTCCACCACCTCCGCGCTCAGACTCCTCCACCACCTCAGCGCTGAGTCTCGTCCACCACCTCAGCGCTGAGTCTCGTCCACCACCTCAGCGCTGAGTCTCGTCCACCACCTCAGCGCTGAGTCTCGTCCACCACCTCAGTGCTGAGTCTCGTCCACCACCTCAGCGCTGAGTTTCGTCCACCACCTCAGCGCTCAGTCTCCTCCACCACCTCAGCGTTGAGTCTCCTCCACCACCTCAGCGCTGAGTCTCCTCCACCACCTCAGCGCTGAGTCTCCTCCACCACCTCAGCGCTGAGTCTCCTCCACCACCTCAGCGCTGAGTCTCCTCCACCACCTCAGCGCTGAGTCTCCTCCACCACCTCAGCGCTGAGTCTCCTCCACCACCTCAGCGCTGAGTCTCCTCCACCACCTCAGCGCTGAGTCTCCTCCACCACCTCAGCGCTGAGTCTCCTCCACCACCTCAGCGCTGAGTCTCGTCCACCACCTCAGCGCTGAGTCTCGTCCACCACCTCAGCGCTGAGTCTCCTCCACCACCTCAGCGCTGAGTCTCCTCCACCACCTCAGCCCTGAGTCTCCTCCACCACCTCAGCGCTGAGTCTCCTCCACCACCTTAGCGCTGAGTCTCGTCCACCACCTTAGCGCTGAGTCTCGTCCACCACCTCAGCGCTGAGTCTCGTCCACCACCTCAGCGCTGAGTCTCGTCCACCACCTCAGCGCTGAGTCTCGTCCACCACCTCAGCGCTGAGTCTCGTCCACCACCTCAGCGCTGAGTCTCGTCCACCACCACAGCGCTGAGTCTCGTCCACCACCTCAGCGCTGAGTCTCCTCCACCACCTCAGCGCTCAGTCTCCTCCACCACCTCAGCGCTGAGTCTCTTCCACTACCTTGGTGCTAGGTCTCCGTCACCACATCAGTAGTGAGTCTTCTCCGCCACATCGGCACTGATTTGCACTCCCCCCCCCAGCCCTGAGTCTCGTCCACCACCTCAGCGCTGAGTCTCATCCACTACCTTGGTGCTAGGTCTCCATCACCACTTCAGTAGTGAGTCTTCTCCGCCACATCGGCACTGATTTGCACTCCCCCCCAGCCCTGAGTCTCCTCCACCACCTCAGCCCTGAGTCTCCTCCACCACCTCAGCGCTCAGTCTCCTCCACCACCTCAGCCCTGAGTCTCCTCCACCACCTCAGCGCTCAGTCTCCTCCACCACCTCAGCCCTGAGTCTCCTCCACCACCTCAGCGCTGAGTCTCCTCCACCACCTCAGCCCTGAGTCTCCTCCACCACCTCAGCCCTGAGTCTCCTCCACCACCTCAGCCCTGAGCCTCCTCCACCACCTCAGCCCTGAGTCTCCTCCACCACCTCAGCCCTGAGTCTCCTCCACCACCTCAGCCCTGAGTCTCCTCCACCACCTCAGCCCTGAGTCTCCTCCACCACCTCAGCCCTGAGTCTCCTCCACCACCTCAGCCCTGAGTCTCCTCCACCACCTCAGCCCTGAGTCTCCTCCACCACCTCAGCCCTGAGTCTCCTCCACCACCTCAGCCCTGAGTCTCATCCACTACCTTGGTGCTAGGTCTCCGTCACCACATCAGCCCTGAGTCTCATCCACTACCTTGGTGCTAGGTCTCCGTCACCACATCAGTAGTGAGTCTTCTCCTCCACATCGGCACTGATTTGCACTCCCCCCCCCCCCCCCAGCGCTGAGTCTCTTCCATCTCAGTGCTGTAAGCGCCTTTCTTATCTCCACGCTTCTTCCTTCTAGCGACTCTTTGACTTTTGACCCTGGCAGGTCCATGTTCTGTTGTATCATTGGTAATTGACTTTGGATAAATCTGTTACTCTGTAAAAAGGAAAAAGCAGCAATCAGATTTCATGGCTTTCCCCTCTTCATAAATGGGAATTGTCAGATAGTGTTGATAAATACAAGCAATTTAGCAATTCACTTCTTCTTAAGATATTAATGTCGCGCCCAGGGTTATGGGGTAATCAGTCCTGGGTGGTGTATATTTGGGAATGTCACTTTGGTGGCTGTTGCCCGGTTCCGTGCCTTGGGCCCTTTTTGTAATGGGGGTGTATTTACAGGGGATTAGATGTGTTCATACGTGACGCCACTTGTGGTGTTGTGACGATAGGTATGGAGCCGCCGCTGCAGAATGTCACTACTGGGGCTGGAGTTAATTTTGGCCTGGATGGAAGGCCCTCCGCAAGCAGGGCCGGACCCCAGAGGATGGGTGATGTGATGGGCGTCGGAAGAAGGTAGTCCACACAGAGAGGTATAGTGCAACTGGTCTTTACTGACTTTTGTTGGTGGTAACTGGTTACCCGAGGCCGGCTGGCTTCACCTCCAGGTCCCCTTTGTCCCAGTGCCAGTGTAGTAATCTGGTGCCTTCTTCCCCTGCACCTGTCTCTGGTTAGTGGGTCCCCGTGGCGTAGAGCAACTGGGGGTCCCCGTCCGGTGGTGTTACTTTCCACTTCTGTCCGCCTGACAGTAGCGTGAACCCTGCGGGGTTGGAGTCTCTGGTCCTGTCCCCGACTCTCTCTTTGTTACTGAGTCTTCGGATTTTTAGGGTCAGCGAGGTCCTTGATGGTCCCCTCGCTGTGCAGGTGTTAACAGGTTGGCTTGGAGCTTCTGCCTGTCCTAGGGTCCTGTACCCCGTTGGTGCGTAGTTCCGGGAGAACTTCACTGTACTCCACCGGCAACTACCCTCCTGGGTACCAGGTCACCGTCAACCCCATGTCAGTGCGTCTCCTCACGTCCACCTTCACCTGGTCAACTAGTGGACTGGACTGTCTCCACCTCTAGGTGGCCATCCATTGGTCCGACCCTAGCCTTGTACCATTGTATGGGGGATTGTTGGGGAAAACTGGGATTACCTGGAGTTTTTGTGTGTTACACGGGTCTTCCGGGGCCCTAGGGGGTAGGCCCTGCATCCTGGTGGGGATGCAGAACCTTGTAGCTCCCTGATGGGTTCAGGGGCGCTACATTAACACTTTTCTTTTGTTTATAGCTTGTTGCCTTGGAGACCGACCACCACTGCTAGACAGCAGAACACACATAGTGCTTACAAGCTCTTTTCTATTGAGTTTGTAAGCATTATTTTAAGTCTGATGAGACTAGCTGGAGTGCACGGTTACCTTCTTATCCTGTCCATCCTCAGTGCAGTGCTTACAAGCTAGATTTCAGCAGTGGTCGGTCTCCTTGGCAACAAATCACAAACAAAAGAAAAGTGTTAATATCTCAAGAACAGCTGCAAATTTCAACAAACAGTAAATTACAAAAGTGCTTGTTTTTACAAGCTCTGTCCAGCATTACCCATCTATGAAGATGTGAAATACCCCTTTAATACTTTAGCTGAACTCAGGAGTTATTCTATCTGGAATTTAGAGAAATCAGTACTTTTTTTAGGGGTTGAATACTAATGCAAAACACTAAAAGTGATGGGGAAAGGCTTCTTCTGCCAACCACCACATGACAAGAGCTACAATCAGTGCCGTATTTGATGTCCGTTCACTACAAGTGTCAGGAGATACAGCCTGGCATCACCCGTCTTCTGCCATAAGTAGCGGCGTATTGCAACACAATCCGGACATGACCCCGCCACAATTTTGGGATTATTCTCACTCTCATCACCAATTTGCTGCAATGTAGAGGCTGTATTATCTCGACAAAGCCAAATTAAATATACAGTATATTTTTATAATGAAGCAGAGACATCAAATTAAAACCCCAAATAGAGAAGCTAATAAAGATTACAGACAGATGAATTGGAGACAAATTACATCAGACTGGATTTTATAAGGGGAGCACAGATGGAGCACACAAAGTGATTAAATACATAATTTATTTACTGCATGCCGTAATTAAATTGCTGTTTTGTTTATTGTGAGCTTAGACACATTAGTTGATCTTTTGTGGATTCACAAACTATTGACAGAAGGGATTCGCCCTTTCTGTGCTGTGCGCCTGTCCTTGAGAAATACCCAGGGCTTTGTGGACTGATCCTATATAGAAGTCAATGATAAAACAGTATGCAGTACGCTCATAAGCTCCCCCTAGTGGTGACAGCGAGAATTTAATATGTCCACCTTTGGGGATAATTTTCTTTTTTTACTTACGCTTATGTTTTGCACTTTTGACTTTCAGGCTCTATATCTCCCCATCCCTCTACAGCTTTGAGTGTGAAAAGACCTTCATTTTATAGACAATCATCTTGGCTACCTCATACATAAATGTGACTTGCAGATATTTAGTATATGATTAGTTATGCAGATTTTTCTCATGTCAACATTGCATTGTTACTGTTTTGCTCCTAAAAATCTAAATGATAATTTTTATTATTTTGTTACTATTTTGTAAATCCACCTTTGGCTTTCAGTGCTGCCTGAATCTTTTTGGGTTTTCTATCAGGTTCAAGCATGTCTCCACCGAAATATGATCGTAGGTCTCTTGTAGATGTTCCAAATGTTGGTGTATACTGGTAGGATCACTTGCGTATATATATACAGCTTTTTCTTCAATTCTACCCACAATTTTTTTGCAATTTGGGTTTCATTAAATAGTTTGCATCATTTTACTTCTGTAGCCTTTGTGTTGCACTGCCTATTTCTGTCTGCAAAGTGAGATAACTGAGAATCCATCAGTGAGTTCATTATTATAGTCTGACTCTTTTATTCTGTTTCCTTCCACCTAATGTATAACCATAGACCACATCAAAGTTACATACATAGTTACATAGGTTGTAAAAAGCCCTCGGTCCCTCATGTTCAACCTTCCTCCACCAATTATACGTTTTGTCCCTAAGTCACTTATAACCAACAATGTTGTGTGTACTGAGGCAATCATCCAGCCCTGATATAAAAGCTGTTATAGTATCTGCCATTACTACCTCTTGTGGTCGGCATTCCACTGTCTGACTGCTCTAACTGTAAAGAACCCTTTCCTATTTAGCTGCCGGAATCACTTTTCTTCCACTCGCAGTGAGTGCCCCCTGGTCCTTAGTATTGTCTTTGGAAGAAATAAGTCATGTGCCAGTCCTTTATATTGACCACACATGTATTTATACATATTGATGAGATCTCCTCTGAGACGTCTTTTTCCCCCTCTCATCATACGGGCGGCCTCCATTCCTTGTAGTAGTCTGGATCCCATATTCCAGATGTGGCCTTACAAGTGATTTATAGAGGGGTAACAATACGTTGGGATCACGGGATCTAATCTCTCTTTTTATAAACCCTAGAATCTTGTTTGCTTTAGCAGCTGCTGCCTGACATTGAGTGCTGCTGCTCAGCTTATTTGTAATGAGGAACCCAAGTCCTTCTCCTGTTCTGTAGTCCCCAGTTTACTTCCATTTAATGAATATGCAGCTATAGGATTACTCCGTCCTCGGTGCATTACTTTACATTTATCAACATTAAATCTCATTTGCCAAGTATCTGCCCATCTGTTTAAAAATCCATGTCTTTTTATTCAAACAGGAGATACAAGTCTACGCGTTTCAAGGCTCACAGACCCCTTCCTCGGGACACGTATCAAATGACAAGATAATATTTATCCTGTCATTTGATATTTGTCCTGAGGAAGGGGGCTGTGACCCTTGAAACGCGTAGACTTGTATCTCCTGTTTGAATAAAAAGACATGGATTTTTAAACATCTGCCTTCTGAAATGGTGATAAGTGCAGAAAGACACCAGTTTTTTCCTGAACAACTTCCCCAAAAATAAGTCACGGTCTTATATTATGTTTTGCTCCGAAATATGCGCAGGGATTGTGTTATTTTTTTCCCAAGAACAACAACAATCTACATTTATTCTTGAACAAAAAAATAAAAATCAACATTTATTCAAATATAGTCATTTTGCATTCTGGAACATCAACATAACTCTCCAAACCCTCTGTGTAACATGTGTATCTTTCAATTTATCTATCTATCTATCTATCTATCTATCTATCCCTCTATCTATTCCTCTATCTATCCATCTATCCATCCCTCTATCTATCTATCTATCCCTCTATCTATCTATCTATCTATCTATCTATCTATCTATCTATCTATCCCTCTATCTATTCCTCTATCTATCCATCTATCCATCCATCTATCTATCTATCTATCCCTCTATCTATCTATCTATCTATCCCTCTGTCTATCTATTATCTATCCCTCTATCGATCTATCGATCTATATATCTATCCCTCTATCCATCCCTGTATCTATCCCTCTATCTATCTATCTATCTATCTATCTATCTATCCCTCTATCTATCTATTATCTATCCATCTATCGATCTATCCCTCTATCCCTCTATCTATCTATCTATCTATCTATCTATCTATCTATCTATCTATCTATCTATCTATCTATCCTATCTATCTATCCCTCTATCTATCTATCTATCCCTCTGTCTATCTATCTATCCCTCTATCTATCTATTATCTATCCCTCTATCTATCTATCTATCTATCGATCTATCTATCGATCTATCTATCTATATATCTATCCCTCTATCCATCTATCTATCCCTCTATCCATCCCTGTATCTATCCCTCTATCTATCTATCAATCTATCTATCCCTCTATCTATCCCTCTATCTATCTATCTATCTATCTATCTATCCCTCTATCTATCTATTATCTATCCCTCTATCGATCTATCGATCTATATATCTATCCCTCTATCCATCCCTGTATCTATCCCTCTATCTATCTATCTATCTATCTATCTATCTATCTATCTATCTATCTATCCTATCTATCTATTATCTATCCCTCTATCTATCTATCTATCTATCTATCTATCCAAATCAAATCAAATCAAATAAGCTTTATTGGCAGGACCAAATACAAATTAGTTTTGCCAAAGCAAGTGTACATTAGGGGCTGTGCTGTGGGGATGGTGGGTGGGGACTGTAGGAAGGATGGATGGGGCACATCCAGGGTGGGGACTGTGGGGGCACTTCTAGGGTGGGGGCTATGGAAGTCCATGGCTTATGATGGGGCATATCCACGGTGGGGACTGTGGTAACGGTGGATGGGACATATCCAGGGTGGGGATTGGGGGGCCACATCTGGGATGGGGGGCTATGGAAGTCCATGACTTATCATAGTTCTCTTTCTCGAAGTCTATGGCATTCGCTCACATACTGCGCTGCTATCTCCACTGCGCTCTCTTCTTCCCCCAGCAGGATATATATTTTCTCTTCCTCCTTCATGGAGCTGAAATCCGGGAAGAGATGGGAGAGTCTTCTGAAGTGAGTGTCCCTCACTGCTGAGTACTTGGTGCAGTGTAGCAGGAAGTGGGTTTCATCCTCCAGGGCCTCCAGGTCACAGTGTTGGCACAGTCTGTCCTCCCTGGGCTTGTAGCTCTGCTTGTGACGGCCGGATTCGATGGCTAGACTGTGGGCACTGAGTCTATATCGGCTCAGGGTCCTGCGGTCTCTGGGGTCCGGGAGTGTCTCCAGATATGGGGCCAGTCTGTAGTCTCTCTGTAGACTCTGGTACGTGGTCAGTTTCTGTGAGGTGTTGATGTCGGTCCTCCAGTCGCTGACATACCTCTCCTGGCCCTCGTCTACCATCTTCCTGATTCTGGTTCTTGTCAGGCTGCTGTGATTGGTTATTTTGTCCAGTTGGGTTTGGGAGAGCTGTGCCAGGGGTCCTGGTTCATCTGGCCCACGTATATATATCAGAGCTTTGTGGTGATGGGAGCTTGGATTGCTGCTCTGTAGGTGAGCCTGAAATGATAGTGACCTCTTCAGAGCTGCTAGGTGTAGAGGGAATCTGCCCAGCTCAGCTCGACAGGCGCTGTTGGAGGTGCTTCGATGGACCTGGAGAAGGTGCTTACAGAATTCCAGGTGGAATATTTCTGTTGGGCTGGAATCCCACCTTGACCAATCTGGGTAAGTGTGAGGGCCCCAGACTTCGCTGCCGTACAGGAGGATTGGGGCAATGATGGAATCGAAGATTTTTAGCCAGACCCTCACTGGTGGCTTCAGATGATACAATTTCCTTCGGATGGCATAAAAGGTTTTGCAGGCCTTGTTTTTCAGGGTCTTTATGGCTTGTTTGAAGCTCCCTGACTGGTGAATTTCCAGGCCCAAGTAGGTGTATTTGTCTGTTCCTGTTAGAGTGCAGCCGTTTAGGACAAATGGAGGATGCTGGTCAAATCTTCTTTTTCTCTTCTGGAACACCATGATGTTGGTTTTCTTTAGATTGATTGGTAGTGCCCATGTGGAGCTGAATTTCTCCAAGATTTGTAGGTTGTCTTGGAGACCTTTCTCGGTTGGTGACACCAGCAGTAGGTCATCTGCATAGAGCAAGAATTTCACCTGGGCGTCATGGAGTGTGAGACCTGGAGCAGGTGAAGATTCTAGAGCAGTAGCCAGCTCATTGATGTAAATATTGAAGAGCGTTGGACTTAGGCTGCAGCCCTGTCTGACTCCTCGGCTCTGCTGGAAATAAGCCGTTTTTCTACCGTTCACACTCACACTGCAGAGGTTCTTGGTGTAGGAGCTTTTGATGACATCGTAGGTCTTTCCTCCTATTCCGCTTTCCAGCAGTTTCAAGAACAAGCCCGGGTGCCACACTGAGTCAAAGGCCTTTTTAAAGTCTACAAAGCAGGCGTATATCTTCCCATGCTTTGTATTGTGGACGTGGCTCTGAATGAGACTGTGCAGGGTGTAGATGTGGTCCGTGGTGCGGTGGTTTGGCACGAACCCTGCTTGGCTTTTGCTCAAGACATTGTGCTCGGTAAGGAAACTGATGATCCTTTTGTTTAGGATGCTGTTGAGCAGTTTTCCCAAGTTACTGCTGACACATATGCCTCTGTAGTTGGCAGGGTCATACCTGTCCCCACTCTTGTGGATCGGTGTAATGAGTCCTTGGTTCCAGGTACGAGGGAAGTAACCAGCACTCAGCCCAATGTTGAACAGTTTAACCATTGCAGCTTGAATTTCTGGTGGGCTGTACTTCAACATCTCTGGGGGGATTCCATCCAGACCACTAGATTTTTTACACTTTATGGAAGTGATTTTCTCTGCAACTTCCTGTAATGTAATTGGTGTGTCCAGTGGGTTTTGGAAGTTTTTGATTTTCTCTTCCATTGCCTTTAGTTTTGATGTTATGTTTTCCTGCTCTTGGCTTAGTCCTTCTTTTGGGATGTCTTTGTAGAGGTCTCTGAAGTACTGGAGCCAGATGTTGCCATTTTGGATATGGGTGTCATTCTTTTTCTTGCTCTTTGTGTCCATGTGGCTCCATATTTCCCAGAAGGAGTTGTCTTGGAGGGCGTCTTGGAGTTGGCTAAGTTTGGTAGAGATGTAGCTCTGCTTCTTCCTCCTGAGGATGGTTTTGTACTGCTTTTGTATGGTGTCATAGGCTTCCCTCAGGTCTGGGTTGTTGGGGTCTCTGTGTTTATTGTTTGAGGCTGTTCTCAGGGTCTTTCGAACGGCTTTACACTCTTTGTCAAACCAACCATTGATCTGCTTTTCTTTTGGCCTCTTGTAGTTGACTTGTTTGAGGTCGGACAATTTGGCCATGGTGTGGAATATTTTGTTGAGGTCTTTTGCAGCTTGATTCACTCCTTCTGGGTTTGACTTATACTTGTAGCTGTAGAAGTTGTGGAGCATCTCCTGTAATTCCGGTCTGTTGGGAGCCTCTTTATATTTTATTTCTGACGTCTTGGACCATTTATAGGATGGAGGTTGGTTGTAGAGGCTGCTCTGCTGTGGCTTTTGTGTGGATGGTTTCTCTGTAGATTTCATGTACAGGAGAAGTTGGCTGTGGTCTGACAGGTGCGTTTGTGGGGTGACTATGAAGGCGCTAATATTTGCCGGGTCCATATCTGTAATGGCGTAGTCTACTACACTCCTTCCTACATGGGAGTTTAGTGTGTATCTTCCCAGTGAGTCTCCCTTTGTACGTCCATTAAGAATATGAAGACCTAAACTTTTATATACGTTCAGGAGCTTTTTGCCACTTTTGTTGACTGTACTGTCATAGCTTTTTCTCTCTGAGTGTTCTGAGTCGTGACTGTCGTTCTCTGCCCCAAATATGTAGATGTTTCCATCTGTGGTCAGAAAGTCTTTTTCTCTCCCTGTTCTTGCATTGAGGTCTCCAAAGATGAGAACTTTGCCCAGGACCTGATAATGGGTGGCTTCTTCTTGTAAGATCTCAAAGCTGTCTGGATTGAAGTAGGGGGACTCTGGCGGTGGTATATAGGTGGTGCAGAGGTAGACATCGGACTGAGAGGTGAGGATGGAGCTGCTGATTCTGATCCATATGTGGCTGCCTCCTCTCTTCACTGGTGTGATGTACTGGTGGAGCTCTTCTTTATACCAGATCAGTATTCCTCCTGAGCAGCGGCCCTGTTTGATGTTTTTATTTTTAAGGGCAGGGACAGAGATTTCCCTGTATCCGATTGGCACCAGAGGTTCGTTTTCAGCTCTGGTCCATGTTTCCAGGAGGATCTGAATGTCTATATTCTTCAGTCTTTGAATAAAGTCGGGGTCATTTGTTTTACATCCAAAGGCCGAGGTGCTCAGGCCTTGGATGTTCCAGCTGCTGATTGTGAATGAGGTCATTTTTTTTTTTTTTCTATTATACCTCATGTGTATATACCTTGTAATGAGTGCGGCTGTGTAAGACACTCTGGATTTACGACTGGTTTATAGGTATGTTAGATCCAGTCACATTAGTTTCCTGCACAATGTGCTGAGCAGGGTTCTAATCTCTTCCATATCTCTGCCCTGCATGTCTCTGTGTGGGGCTGATGGTCCCCTCCATGGTGGTCTCCTCCTCCTCTGATGGCCCGATGTTGGGTGAAGGGCTTTGTTTCTGGCCTCCTGTGATGAAATTGGGGTTTCCTGTCTTTTTATTGTTGGGGGTCTTTCCATGGGTTTGTTGTTGTTGTTGAGTCCAGGCATGGGGTCTCTGTTTAGTATAATGTCCTTCAGCTCTTTGGCCAGTAGGCTGACCCCTTGTTTGTTTAGGTGCTTGTAGTCATAGAGGTGTTGGTGATTTATAGAGGGGTGTTGTGCCAGGATCACGTCGGGCACAGCCTTGATTCTGGTGGTCAGGTCCGTGTTGATGTTCTGGATAGTTTGGCTGGATACATCATTTCTTGGGAGCAGAGATGATAGAATTATTTTGCTGTCCGGGAATTTTAGTTTTGCCGTCTTTGCTAGTTGGGTCAGTTGTCCTGCGATCTGCTGGTGTTGGTCTGGCAGATTGTTTGTTCCTGTGTGTATAAAAATATGATTTGGGCTTGTGAACCGTGGGTTATTGATGACGGCCATCACCTGCTCAATAGTTGCACAGCGGATTTGTTTGACCCTTTTGCCTGGGAATAGTCGCAGTGTATTCAGGTATTTCCCATTTGAGTCCATTATTAGGATGGTATCAAAACTTTGTGAGGTCACGGGTGGGGTACGTGGGTGAAGCTGGGGGTCTGTGCTGGAGATTTTGCTGGTGGCTGGTTCTCTTCTCTTTTCTGTTTTTCTGGTTTGTGGTTCACTTATGTTATTTTCAGGAGCATTCATATTGTTGGAGTTATTTGGTATCTCAGTGTCCTGGCCAGTGGAGGCCATGGTGTCTGTACTGGTGTTAGTCACCATAGCTCCCTCCTTGCCAGTGGAGGCCATGGTGTCTGTACTGGTGTTAGTTACCATAGCTCCCTCCTGGTCAGTGGAGGCCATGTTGTTTTCACTCCTCTGTGTTTCTATGGCGTCCTCCTGTTTCAGGCATCCAGGAGTCTTCAGCTCTGTTATCTCCAGTCTCAGTCGGGCATTTTCTTGCTGCAGTTCACACATTTCGTCTCTTAGGGGTGCTTCACACACAGCGAGCTCGCTGCCGAGATCGCTGCTGAGTCACGGTTTTTGTGACGCAGCAGTGACCTCATTGGCGATCTCGCTGTGTGTGACACTGAGCAGCGATCTGGCCCCTGCTGCGAGATCGCTGCTCGTTACACACAGCCCTGGTTCGTTTTCTTCAAAGCCGCTCTCCTGCTGTGACACACAGATCGCTGTGTGTGACAGCAAGAGAGCGACAAATGAAGCGAGCAGGGAGCAGGAGCCGGCGTCTGACAGCTGAGGTAAGCTGTATCCAAGATAAACATCGGGTAACCAAGGTGGTTACCCGATATTTACCTTAGTTACCAGCATCTGCAGCTCTCACGCTGCCTGTGCTGCCGGCTCCGGCTCTCTGCACATGTAGCTGCTGTACACATCGGGTTAATTAACCCGATGTGTACTGTAGCTATGGTAGGAGAGCAAGGAGCCAGCGCTCAGTGTGCGCGGCTCCCTGCTCCCTGCACACACAGCTGTGCGCTGGTAACTAATGTAAACATCGGGTAACCATACCCGATGTTTACCTTAGTTACCAGTCTCCGCAGCTTCCAGACGGCAGCTCCGTGCAAGCGCAGCGTCGCTTGCACGTCGCTGCTGGCTGGGGGCTGTTCACTGGTCGCTGGTGAGATCTGCCTGTTTGACAGCTCACCAGCGACCATGTAGCGATGCAGCAGCGATCCTGACCAGGTCAGATCGCTGGTCGGATCGCTGCTGCATCGCTAAGTGTGAA